>NW_027367454.1:0-58039 GCF_046119375.1 Phyllobates terribilis | reverse complement strand
TAGCATGATAAAGAAGATTCAAAGAGAGTGAGATGCCAGCTCCTTTCATTCAGTCAGTAGCTTCAAACATTTCTGGTATATGAAAAACATGTTTTTCAATGGCAAAAATCAATGAATATTGTAAATGCACAAACAGTAATATCTCCACATTACAAGGTGCAATTCTGAAATTTTTAGCTTTTTCCTGTTAATCCTAGCATGATAAAGAAGATTCAAAGAGAGTGAGATGCCAGCTCCTTTCATTCAGTCAGTAGCTTCAAACATTTCTGGTATATGAAAAACATGTTTTTCAATGGCAAAAATCAATGAATATTGTAAATGCACAAACAGTAATATCTCCACATTGCAAGGTGCAATTCTGAAATTTTTAGCTCTTTCCTGTTAATCCTAGCATGATAAAGAAGATTCAAAGAGAGTGAGATGCCAGCTCCTTTCATTCAGTCAGTAGCTTCAAACATTTCTGGACGTTTTTCAATGGCAAAAATCAATGAATATTGTAAATGCACAAACAGTAATATCTGCACATTGCAAGGTGCAATTCTGAAATTTTTAGCTTTTTCCTGTTAATCCTAGCATGATAAAGAAGATTCAAAGAGAGTGAGATGCCAGCTCCTTTCATTCAGTCAGTAACTTCAAACATTTCTGGTATATGAAAAACATGTTTTTCAATGGCAAAAATCAATGAATATTGTAAATGCACAAACAGTAATATCTCCACATTGCACGGTGCAATTCTGAAATTTTTTGCTTTTTCCTGCTAATCCTAGCATGATAAAGAAGATTCAAAGAGAGTGAGATGCCAGCTCCTTTCATTCAGTCAGTAGCTTCAAACATTTCTGGACGTTTTTCAATGGCAAAAATCAATGAATATTGTAAATGCACAAACAGTAATATCTCCACATTGCACGGTGCAATTCTGAAATTTTTAGCTTTTTCCTGTTAATCCTAGCATGATAAAGAAGATTCAAAGAGAGTGAGATGCCAGCTCCTTTCATTCAGTCAGTAGCTTCAAACATTTCTGGTATATGAAAAACATGTTTTTCAATGGCAAAAATCAATGAATATTGTAAATGCACAAACAGTAATATCTCCACATTGCACGGTGCAATTCTGAAATTTTTAGCTTTTTCCTGTTAATCCTAGCATGATAAAGAAGATTCAAAGAGAGTGAGATGCCAGCTCCTTTCATTCAGTCAGTAGCTTCAAACATTTCTGGTATATGAAAAACATGTTTTTCAATGGCAAAAATCAATGAATATTGTAAATGCACAAACAGTAATATCTCCACATTGCAAGGTGCAATTCTGAAATTTTTAGCTTTTTCCTGTTAATCCTAGCATGATAAAGAAGATTCAAAGAGAGTGAGATGCCAGCTCCTTTCATTCAGTCAGTAGCTTCAAACATTTCTGGACGTTTTTCAATGGCAAAAATCAATGAATATTGTAAATGCACAAACAGTAATATCTCCACATTGCACGGTGCAATTCTGAAATTTTTAGCTTTTTCCTGTTAATCCTAGCATGATAAAGAAGATTCAAAGAGAGTGAGATGCCAGCTCCTTTCATTCAGTCAGTAGCTTCAAACATTTCTGGTATATGAAAAACATGTTTTTCAATGGCAAAAATCAATGAATATTGTAAATGCACAAACAGTAATATCTCCACATTGCAAGGTGCAATTCTGAAATTTTTAGCTTTTTCCTGTTAATCCTAGCATGATAAAGAAGATTCAAAGAGAGTGAGATGCCAGCTCCTTTCATTCAGTCAGTAGCTTCAAACATTTCTGGACGTTTTTCAATGGCAAAAATCAATGAATATTGTAAATGCACAAACAGTAATATCTCCACATTGCAAGGTGCAATTCTGAAATTTTTAGCTTTTTCCTGTTAATCCTAGCATGATAAAGAAGATTCAAAGAGAGTGAGATGCCAGCTCCTTTCATTCAGTCAGTAGCTTCAAACATTTCTGGTATATGAAAAACATGTTTTTCAATGGCAAAAATCAATGAATATTGTAAATGCACAAACAGTAATATCTCCACATTGCACGGTGCAATTCTGAAATTTTTAGCTTTTTCCTGTTAATCCTAGTATGATAAAGAAGATTCAAAGAGAGTGAGATGCCAGCTCCTTTCATTCAGTCAGTAGCTTCAAACATTTCTGGTATATGAAAAACATGTTTTTCAATGGCAAAAATCAATGAATATTGTAAATGCACAAACAGTAATATCTCCACATTGCACGGTGCAATTCTGAAATTTTTAGCTTTTTCCTGTTAATCCTAGCATGATAAAGAAGATTCAAAGAGAGTGAGATGCCAGCTCCTTTCATTCAGTCAGTAGCTTCAAACATTTCTGGTATATGAAAAACATGTTTTTCAATGGCAAAAATCAATGAATATTGTAAATGCACAAACAGTAATATCTCCACATTGCAAGGTGCAATTCTGAAATTTTTAGCTTTTTCCTGTTAATCCTAGCATGATAAAGAAGATTCAAAGAGAGTGAGATGCCAGCTCCTTTCATTCAGTCAGTAGCTTCAAACATTTCTGGTATATGAAAAACATGTTTTTCAATGGCAAAAATCAATGAATATTGTAAATGCACAAACAGTAATATCTCCACATTGCACGGTGCAATTCTGAAATTTTTAGCTTTTTCCTGTTAATCCTAGCATGATAAAGAAGATTCAAAGAGAGTGAGATGCCAGCTCCTTTCATTCAGTCAGTAGCTTCAAACATTTCTGGACGTTTTTCAATGGCAAAAATCAATGAATATTGTAAATGCACAAACAGTAATATCTCCACATTGCAAGGTGCAATTCTGAAATTTTTAGCTTTTTCCTGTTAATCCTAGCATGATAAAGAAGATTCAAAGAGAGTGAGATGCCAGCTCCTTTCATTCAGTCAGTAGCTTCAAACATTTCTGGTATATGAAAAACATGTTTTTCAATGGCAAAAATCAATGAATATTGTAAATGCACAAACAGTAATATCTCCACATTGCAAGGTGCAATTCTGAAATTTTTAGCTTTTTCCTGTTAATCCTAGCATGATAAAGAAGATTCAAAGAGAGTGAGATGCCAGCTCCTTTCATTCAGTCAGTAGCTTCAAACATTTCTGGTATATGAAAAACATGTTTTTCAATGGCAAAAATCAATGAATATTGTAAATGCACAAACAGTAATATCTCCACATTGCACGGTGCAATTCTGAAATTTTTAGCTTTTTCCTGTTAATCCTAGCATGATAAAGAAGATTCAAAGAGAGTGAGATGCCAGCTCCTTTCATTCAGTCAGTAGCTTCAAACATTTCTGGACGTTTTTCAATGGCAAAAATCAATGAATATTGTAAATGCACAAACAGTAATATCTCCACATTGCACGGTGCAATTCTGAAATTTTTAGCTTTTTCCTGCTAATCCTAGCATGATAAAGAAGATTCAAAGAGAGTGAGATGCCAGCTCCTTTCATTCAGTCAGTAGCTTCAAACATTTCTGGTATATGAAAAACATGTTTTTCAATGGCAAAAATCAATGAATATTGTAAATGCACAAACAGTAATATCTCCACATTGCACGGTGCAATTCTGAAATTTTTAGCTTTTTCCTGTTAATCCTAGCATGATAAAGAAGATTCAAAGAGAGTGAGATGCCAGCTCCTTTCATTCAGTCAGTAGCTTCAAACATTTCTGGACATTTTTCAATGGCAAAAATCAATGAATATTGTAAATGCACAAACAGTAATATCTCCACATTGCACGGTGCAATTCTGAAATTTTTAGCTTTTTCCTGTTAATCCTAGCATGATAAACAAGATTCAAAGAGAGTGAGATGCCAGCTCCTTTCATTCAGTCAGTAGCTTCAAACATTTCTGGACGTTTTTCAATGGCAAAAATCAATGAATATTGTAAATGCACAAACAGTAATATCTCCACATTGCAAGGTGCAATTCTGAAATTTTTAGCTTTTTCCTGTTAATCCTAGCATGATAAAGAAGATTCAAAGAGAGTGAGATGCCAGCTCCTTTCATTCAGTCAGTAGCTTCAAACATTTCTGGTATATGAAAAACATGTTTTTCAATGGCAAAAATCAATGAATATTGTAAATGCACAAACAGTAATATCTCCACATTGCAAGGTGCAATTCTGAAATTTTTAGCTTTTTCCTGTTAATCCTAGCATGATAAAGAAGATTCAAAGAGAGTGAGATGCCAGCTCCTTTCATTCAGTCAGTAGCTTCAAACATTTCTGGTATATGAAAAACATGTTTTTCAATGGCAAAAATCAATGAATATTGTAAATGCACAAACAGTAATATCTCCACATTGCACGGTGCAATTCTGAAATTTTTAGCTTTTTCCTGTTAATCCTAGCATGATAAAGAAGATTCAAAGAGAGTGAGATGCCAGCTCCTTTCATTCAGTCAGTAGCTTCAAACATTTCTGGACGTTTTTCAATGGCAAAAATCAATGAATATTGTAAATGCACAAACAGTAATATCTCCACATTGCACGGTGCAATTCTGAAATTTTTAGCTTTTTCCTGTTAATCCTAGCATGATAAAGAAGATTCAAAGAGAGTGAGATGCCAGCTCCTTTCATTCAGTCAGTAGCTTCAAACATTTCTGGTATATGAAAAACATGTTTTTCAATGGCAAAAATCAATGAATATTGTAAATGCACAAACAGTAATATCTCCACATTGCACGGTGCAATTCTGAAATTTTTAGCTTTTTCCTGTTAATCCTAGCATGATAAAGAAGATTCAAAGAGAGTGAGATGCCAGCTCCTTTCATTCAGTCAGTAGCTTCAAACATTTCTGGTATATGAAAAACATGTTTTTCAATGGCAAAAATCAATGAATATTGTAAATGCACAAACAGTAATATCTCCACATTGCACGGTGCAATTCTGAAATTTTTTGCTTTTTCCTGCTAATCCTAGCATGATAAAGAAGATTCAAAGAGAGTGAGATGCCAGCTCCTTTCATTCAGTCAGTAGCTTCAAACATTTCTGGACGTTTTTCAATGGCAAAAATCAATGAATATTGTAAATGCACAAACAGTAATATCTCCACATTGCACGGTGCAATTCTGAAATTTTTAGCTTTTTCCTGCTAATCCTAGCATGATAAAGAAGATTCAAAGAGAGTGAGATGCCAGCTCCTTTCATTCAGTCAGTAGCTTCAAACATTTCTGGTATATGAAAAACATGTTTTTCAATGGCAAAAATCAATGAATATTGTAAATGCACAAACAGTAATATCTCCACATTGCAAGGTGCAATTCTGAAATTTTTAGCTTTTTCCTGCTAATCCTAGCATGATAAAGAAGATTCAAAGAGAGTGAGATGCCAGCTCCTTTCATTCAGTCAGTAGCTTCAAACATTTCTGGACGTTTTTCAATGGCAAAAATCAAGGAATATTGTAAATGCACAAACAGTAATATCTCCACATTGCACGGTGCAATTCTGAAATTTTTAGCTTTTTCCTGCTAATCCTAGCATGATAAAGAAGATTCAAAGAGAGTGAGATGCCAGCTCCTTTCATTCAGTCAGTAGCTTCAAACATTTCTGGTATATGAAAAACATGTTTTTCAATGGCAAAAATCAATGAATATTGTAAATGCACAAACAGTAATATCTCCACATTGCAAGGTGCAATTCTGAAATTTTTTGCTTTTTCCTGCTAATCCTAGCATGATAAAGAAGATTCAAAGAGAGTGAGATGCCAGCTCCTTTCATTCAGTCAGTAGCTTCAAACATTTCTGGACGTTTTTCAATGGCAAAAATCAATGAATATTGTAAATGCACAAACAGTAATATCTCCACATTGCACGGTGCAATTCTGAAATTTTTAGCTTTTTCCTGTTAATCCTAGCATGATAAAGAAGATTCAAAGAGAGTGAGATGCCAGCTCCTTTCATTCAGTCAGTAGCTTCAAACATTTCTGGACGTTTTTCAATGGCAAAAATCAATGAATATTGTAAATGCACAAACAGTAATATCTCCACATTGCAAGGTGCAATTCTGAAATTTTTAGCTTTTTCCTGTTAATCCTAGCATGATAAAGAAGATTCAAAGAGAGTGAGATGCCAGCTCCTTTCATTCAGTCAGTAGCTTCAAACATTTCTGGTATATGAAAAACATGTTTTTCAATGGCAAAAATCAATGAATATTGTAAATGCACAAACAGTAATATCTCCACATTGCAAGGTGCAATTCTGAAATTTTTAGCTTTTTCCTGCTAATCCTAGCATGATAAAGAAGATTCAAAGAGAGTGAGATGCCAGCTCCTTTCATTCAGTCAGTAGCTTCAAACATTTCTGGTATATGAAAAACATGTTTTTCAATGGCAAAAATCAATGAATATTGTAAATGCACAAACAGTAATATCTCCACATTGCAAGGTGCAATTCTGAAATTTTTAGCTTTTTCCTGCTAATCCTAGCATGATAAAGAAGATTCAAAGAGAGTGAGATGCCAGCTCCTTTCATTCAGTCAGTAGCTTCAAACATTTCTGGTATATGAAAAACATGTTTTTCAATGGCAAAAATCAATGAATATTGTAAATGCACAAACAGTAATATCTCCACATTGCACGGTGCAATTCTGAAATTTTTTGCTTTTTCCTGCTAATCCTAGCATGATAAAGAAGATTCAAAGAGAGTGAGATGCCAGCTCCTTTCATTCAGTCAGTAGCTTCAAACATTTCTGGTATATGAAAAACATGTTTTTCAATGGCAAAAATCAATGAATATTGTAAATGCACAAACAGTAATATCTCCACATTGCAAGGTGCAATTCTGAAATTTTTAGCTTTTTCCTGTTAATCCTAGCATGATAAAGAAGATTCAAAGAGAGTGAGATGCCAGCTCCTTTCATTCAGTCAGTAGCTTCAAACATTTCTGGACGTTTTTCAATGGCAAAAATCAATGAATATTGTAAATGCACAAACAGTAATATCTCCACATTGCACGGTGCAATTCTGAAATTTTTTGCTTTTTCCTGCTAATCCTAGCATGATAAAGAAGATTCAAAGAGAGTGAGATGCCAGCTCCTTTCATTCAGTCAGTAGCTTCAAACATTTCTGGTATATGAAAAACATGTTTTTCAATGGCAAAAATCAATGAATATTGTAAATGCACAAACAGTAATATCTCCACATTGCAAGGTGCAATTCTGAAATTTTTTGCTTTTTCCTGTTAATCCTAGCATGATAAAGAAGATTCAAAGAGAGTGAGATGCCAGCTCCTTTCATTCAGTCAGTAGCTTCAAACATTTCTGGTATATGAAAAACATGTTTTTCAATGGCAAAAATCAATGAATATTGTAAATGCACAAACAGTAATATCTCCACATTGCAAGGTGCAATTCTGAAATTTTTAGCTTTTTCCTGTTAATCCTAGCATGATAAAGAAGATTCAAAGAGAGTGAGATGCCAGCTCCTTTCATTCAGTCAGTAGCTTCAAACATTTCTGGTATATGAAAAACATGTTTTTCAATGGCAAAAATCAATGAATATTGTAAATGCACAAACAGTAATATCTCCACATTGCACGGTGCAATTCTGAAATTTTTTGCTTTTTCCTGCTAATCCTAGCATGATAAAGAAGATTCAAAGAGAGTGAGATGCCAGCTCCTTTCATTCAGTCAGTAGCTTCAAACATTTCTGGTATATGAAAAACATGTTTTTCAATGGCAAAAATCAATGAATATTGTAAATGCACAAACAGTAATATCTCCACATTGCACGGTGCAATTCTGAAATTTTTTGCTTTTTCCTGCTAATCCTAGCATGATAAAGAAGATTCAAAGAGAGTGAGATGCCAGCTCCTTTCATTCAGTCAGTAGCTTCAAACATTTCTGGTATATGAAAAACATGTTTTTCAATGGCAAAAATCAATGAATATTGTAAATGCACAAACAGTAATATCTCCACATTGCAAGGTGCAATTCTGAAATTTTTAGCTTTTTCCTGTTAATCCTAGCATGATAAAGAAGATTCAAAGAGAGTGAGATGCCAGCTCCTTTCATTCAGTCAGTAGCTTCAAACATTTCTGGACGTTTTTCAATGGCAAAAATCAATGAATATTGTAAATGCACAAACAGTAATATCTCCACATTGCACGGTGCAATTCTGAAATTTTTTGCTTTTTCCTGCTAATCCTAGCATGATAAAGAAGATTCAAAGAGAGTGAGATGCCAGCTCCTTTCATTCAGTCAGTAGCTTCAAACATTTCTGGTATATGAAAAACATGTTTTTCAATGGCAAAAATCAATGAATATTGTAAATGCACAAACAGTAATATCTCCACATTGCAAGGTGCAATTCTGAAATTTTTTGCTTTTTCCTGTTAATCCTAGCATGATAAAGAAGATTCAAAGAGAGTGAGATGCCAGCTCCTTTCATTCAGTCAGTAGCTTCAAACATTTCTGGTATATGAAAAACATGTTTTTCAATGGCAAAAATCAATGAATATTGTAAATGCACAAACAGTAATATCTCCACATTGCAAGGTGCAATTCTGAAATTTTTAGCTTTTTCCTGTTAATCCTAGCATGATAAAGAAGATTCAAAGAGAGTGAGATGCCAGCTCCTTTCATTCAGTCAGTAGCTTCAAACATTTCTGGTATATGAAAAACATGTTTTTCAATGGCAAAAATCAATGAATATTGTAAATGCACAAACAGTAATATCTCCACATTGCACGGTGCAATTCTGAAATTTTTTGCTTTTTCCTGCTAATCCTAGCATGATAAAGAAGATTCAAAGAGAGTGAGATGCCAGCTCCTTTCATTCAGTCAGTAGCTTCAAACATTTCTGGTATATGAAAAACATGTTTTTCAATGGCAAAAATCAATGAATATTGTAAATGCACAAACAGTAATATCTCCACATTGCACGGTGCAATTCTGAAATTTTTTGCTTTTTCCTGCTAATCCTAGCATGATAAAGAAGATTCAAAGAGAGTGAGATGCCAGCTCCTTTCATTCAGTCAGTAGCTTCAAACATTTCTGGTATATGAAAAACATGTTTTTCAATGGCAAAAATCAATGAATATTGTAAATGCACAAACAGTAATATCTCCACATTGCAAGGTGCAATTCTGAAATTTTTTGCTTTTTCCTGCTAATCCTAGCATGATAAAGAAGATTCAAAGAGAGTGAGATGCCAGCTCCTTTCATTCAGTCAGTAGCTTCAAACATTTCTGGTATATGAAAAACATGTTTTTCAATGGCAAAAATCAATGAATATTGTAAATGCACAAACAGTAATATCTCCACATTGCACGGTGCAATTCTGAAATTTTTAGCTTTTTCCTGCTAATCCTAGCATGATAAAGAAGATTCAAAGAGAGTGAGATGCCAGCTCCTTTCATTCAGTCAGTAGCTTCAAACATTTCTGGTATATGAAAAACATGTTTTTCAATGGCAAAAATCAATGAATATTGTAAATGCACAAACAGTAATATCTCCACATTGCAAGGTGCAATTCTGAAATTTTTTGCTTTTTCCTGCTAATCCTAGCATGATAAAGAAGATTCAAAGAGAGTGAGATGCCAGCTCCTTTCATTCAGTCAGTAGCTTCAAACATTTCTGGACGTTTTTCAATGGCAAAAATCAATGAATATTGTAAATGCACAAACAGTAATATCTCCACATTGCAAGGTGCAATTCTGAAATTTTTAGCTTTTTCCTGTTAATCCTAGCATGATAAAGAAGATTCAAAGAGAGTGAGATGCCAGCTCTTTTCATTCAGTCAGTAGCTTCAAACATTTCTGGTATATGAAAAACATGTTTTTCAATGGCAAAAATCAATGAATATTGTAAATGCACAAACAGTAATATCTCCACATTGCACGGTGCAATTCTGAAATTTTTAGCTTTTTCCTGCTAATCCTAGCATGATAAAGAAGATTCAAAGAGAGTGAGATGCCAGCTCCTTTCATTCAGTCAGTAGCTTCAAACATTTCTGGTATAAGAAAAACATGTTTTTCAATGGCAAAAATCAATGAATATTGTAAATGCACAAACAGTAATATCTCCACATTGCACGGTGCAATTCTGAAATTTTTTGCTTTTTCCTGCTAATCCTAGCATGATAAAGAAGATTCAAAGAGAGTGAGATGCCAGCTCCTTTCATTCAGTCAGTAGCTTCAAACATTTCTGGACGTTTTTCAATGGCAAAAATCAATGAATATTGTAAATGCACAAACAGTAATATCTCCACATTGCAAGGTGCAATTCTGAAATTTTTAGCTTTTTCCTGTTAATCCTAGCATGATAAAGAAGATTCAAAGAGAGTGAGATGCCAGCTCCTTTCATTCAGTCAGTAGCTTCAAACATTTCTGGACGTTTTTCAATGGCAAAAATCAATGAATATTGTAAATGCACAAACAGTAATATCTCCACATTGCACGGTGCAATTCTGAAATTTTTAGCTTTTTCCTGTTAATCCTAGCATGATAAAGAAGATTCAAAGAGAGTGAGATGCCAGCTCCTTTCATTCAGTCAGTAGCTTCAAACATTTCTGGTATATGAAAAACATGTTTTTCAATGGCAAAAATCAATGAATATTGTAAATGCACAAACAGTAATATCTCCACATTGCAAGGTGCAATTCTGAAATTTTTAGCTTTTTCCTGTTAATCCTAGCATGATAAAGAAGATTCAAAGAGAGTGAGATGCCAGCTCCTTTCATTCAGTCAGTAGCTTCAAACATTTCTGGTATATGAAAAACATGTTTTTCAATGGCAAAAATCAATGAATATTGTAAATGCACAAACAGTAATATCTCCACATTGCAAGGTGCAATTCTGAAATTTTTAGCTTTTTCCTGTTAATCCTAGCATGATAAAGAAGATTCAAAGAGAGTGAGATGCCAGCTCCTTTCATTCAGTCAGTAGCTTCAAACATTTCTGGTATATGAAAAACATGTTTTTCAATGGCAAAAATCAATGAATATTGTAAATGCACAAACAGTAATATCTCCACATTGCACGGTGCAATTCTGAAATTTTTTGCTTTTTCCTGCTAATCCTAGCATGATAAAGAAGATTCAAAGAGAGTGAGATGCCAGCTCCTTTCATTCAGTCAGTAGCTTCAAACATTTCTGGTATATGAAAAACATGATTTTCAATGGCAAAAATCAATGAATATTGTAAATGCACAAACAGTAATATCTCCACATTGCACGGTGCAATTCTGAAATTTTTTGCTTTTTCCTGCTAATCCTAGCATGATAAAGAAGATTCAAAGAGAGTGAGATGCCAGCTCCTTTCATTCAGTCAGTAGCTTCAAACATTTCTGGTATATGAAAAACATGTTTTTCAATGGCAAAAATCAATGAATATTGTAAATGCACAAACAGTAATATCTCCACATTGCAAGGTGCAATTCTGAAATTTTTTGCTTTTTCCTGCTAATCCTAGCATGATAAAGAAGATTCAAAGAGAGTGAGATGCCAGCTCCTTTCATTCAGTCAGTAGCTTCAAACATTTCTGGTATATGAAAAACATGTTTTTCAATGGCAAAAATCAATGAATATTGTAAATGCACAAACAGTAATATCTCCACATTGCACGGTGCAATTCTGAAATTTTTAGCTTTTTCCTGCTAATCCTAGCATGATAAAGAAGATTCAAAGAGAGTGAGATGCCAGCTCCTTTCATTCAGTCAGTGGTTTCAAACATTTCTGGTATATGAAAAACATGTTTTTCAATGGCAAAAATCAATGAATATTGTAAATGCACAAACAGTAATATCTCCACATTGCAAGGTGCAATTCTGAAATTTTTTGCTTTTTCCTGCTAATCCTAGCATGATAAAGAAGATTCAAAGAGAGTGAGATGCCAGCTCCTTTCATTCAGTCAGTAGCTTCAAACATTTCTGGTATATGAAAAACATGTTTTTCAATGGCAAAAATCAATGAATATTGTAAATGCACAAACAGTAATATCTCCACATTGCACGGTGCAATTCTGAAATTTTTTGCTTTTTCCTGTTAATCCTAGCATGATAAAGAAGATTCAAAGAGAGTGAGATGCCAGCTCCTTTCATTCAGTCAGTAGCTTCAAACATTTCTGGACGTTTTTCAATGGCAAAAATCAATGAATATTGTAAATGCACAAACAGTAATATCTCCACATTGCACGGTGCAATTCTGAAATTTTTAGCTTTTTCCTGTTAATCCTAGCATGATAAAGAAGATTCAAAGAGAGTGAGATGCCAGCTCCTTTCATTCAGTCAGTAGCTTCAAACATTTCTGGACGTTTTTCAATGGCAAAAATCAATGAATATTGTAAATGCACAAACAGTAATATCTCCACATTGCACGGTGCAATTCTGAAATTTTTAGCTTTTTCCTGTTAATCCTAGCATGATAAAGAAGATTCAAAGAGAGTGAGATGCCAGCTCCTTTCATTCAGTCAGTAGCTTCAAACATTTCTGGTATATGAAAAACATGTTTTTCAATGGCAAAAATCAATGAATATTGTAAATGCACAAACAGTAATATCTCCACATTGCACAGTGCAATTCTGAAATTTTTAGCTTTTTCCTGTTAATCCTAGCATGATAAAGAAGATTCAAAGAGAGTGAGATGCCAGCTCCTTTCATTCAGTCAGTAGCTTCAAACATTTCTGGTATATGAAAAACATGTTTTTCAATGGCAAAAATCAATGAATATTGTAAATGCACAAACAGTAATATCTCCACATTGCAAGGTGCAATTCTGAAATTTTTAGCTTTTTCCTGTTAATCCTAGCATGATAAAGAAGATTCAAAGAGAGTGAGATGCCAGCTCCTTTCATTCAGTCAGTAGCTTCAAACATTTCTGGTATATGAAAAACATGTTTTTCAATGGCAAAAATCAATGAATATTGTAAATGCACAAACAGTAATATCTCCACATTGCAAGGTGCAATTCTGAAATTTTTTGCTTTTTCCTGTTAATCCTAGCATGATAAAGAAGATTCAAAGAGAGTGAGATGCCAGCTCCTTTCATTCAGTCAGTAGCTTCAAACATTTCTGGTATATGAAAAACATGTTTTTCAATGGCAAAAATCAATGAATATTGTAAATGCACAAACAGTAATATCTCCACATTGCACGGTGCAATTCTGAAATTTTTAGCTTTTTCCTGTTAATCCTAGCATGATAAAGAAGATTCAAAGAGAGTGAGATGCCAGCTCCTTTCATTCAGTCAGTAGCTTCAAACATTTCTGGACGTTTTTCAATGGCAAAAATCAATGAATATTGTAAATGCACAAACAGTAATATCTCCACATTGCACGGTGCAATTCTGAAATTTTTTGCTTTTTCCTGCTAATCCTAGCATGATAAAGAAGATTCAAAGAGAGTGAGATGCCAGCTCCTTTCATTCAGTCAGTAGCTTCAAACATTTCTGGTATATGAAAAACATGTTTTTCAATGGCAAAAATCAATGAATATTGTAAATGCACAAACAGTAATATCTCCACATTGCAAGGTGCAATTCTGAAATTTTTTGCTTTTTCCTGTTAATCCTAGCATGATAAAGAAGATTCAAAGAGAGTGAGATGCCAGCTCCTTTCATTCAGTCAGTAGCTTCAAACATTTCTGGTATATGAAAAACATGTTTTTCAATGGCAAAAATCAATGAATATTGTAAATGCACAAACAGTAATATCTCCACATTGCAAGGTGCAATTCTGAAATTTTTAGCTTTTTCCTGTTAATCCTAGCATGATAAAGAAGATTCAAAGAGAGTGAGATGCCAGCTCCTTTCATTCAGTCAGTAGCTTCAAACATTTCTGGTATATGAAAAACATGTTTTTCAATGGCAAAAATCAATGAATATTGTAAATGCACAAACAGTAATATCTCCACATTGCACGGTGCAATTCTGAAATTTTTTGCTTTTTCCTGCTAATCCTAGCATGATAAAGAAGATTCAAAGAGAGTGAGATGCCAGCTCCTTTCATTCAGTCAGTAGCTTCAAACATTTCTGGTATATGAAAAACATGTTTTTCAATGGCAAAAATCAATGAATATTGTAAATGCACAAACAGTAATATCTCCACATTGCACGGTGCAATTCTGAAATTTTTTGCTTTTTCCTGCTAATCCTAGCATGATAAAGAAGATTCAAAGAGAGTGAGATGCCAGCTCCTTTCATTCAGTCAGTAGCTTCAAACATTTCTGGTATATGAAAAACATGTTTTTCAATGGCAAAAATCAATGAATATTGTAAATGCACAAACAGTAATATCTCCACATTGCAAGGTGCAATTCTGAAATTTTTTGCTTTTTCCTGCTAATCCTAGCATGATAAAGAAGATTCAAAGAGAGTGAGATGCCAGCTCCTTTCATTCAGTCAGTAGCTTCAAACATTTCTGGTATATGAAAAACATGTTTTTCAATGGCAAAAATCAATGAATATTGTAAATGCACAAACAGTAATATCTCCACATTGCACGGTGCAATTCTGAAATTTTTAGCTTTTTCCTGCTAATCCTAGCATGATAAAGAAGATTCAAAGAGAGTGAGATGCCAGCTCCTTTCATTCAGTCAGTAGCTTCAAACATTTCTGGTATATGAAAAACATGTTTTTCAATGGCAAAAATCAATGAATATTGTAAATGCACAAACAGTAATATCTCCACATTGCAAGGTGCAATTCTGAAATTTTTTGCTTTTTCCTGCTAATCCTAGCATGATAAAGAAGATTCAAAGAGAGTGAGATGCCAGCTCCTTTCATTCAGTCAGTAGCTTCAAACATTTCTGGACGTTTTTCAATGGCAAAAATCAATGAATATTGTAAATGCACAAACAGTAATATCTCCACATTGCAAGGTGCAATTCTGAAATTTTTAGCTTTTTCCTGTTAATCCTAGCATGATAAAGAAGATTCAAAGAGAGTGAGATGCCAGCTCCTTTCATTCAGTCAGTAGCTTCAAACATTTCTGGTATATGAAAAACATGTTTTTCAATGGCAAAAATCAATGAATATTGTAAATGCACAAACAGTAATATCTCCACATTGCACGGTGCAATTCTGAAATTTTTAGCTTTTTCCTGCTAATCCTAGCATGATAAAGAAGATTCAAAGAGAGTGAGATGCCAGCTCCTTTCATTCAGTCAGTAGCTTCAAACATTTCTGGTATATGAAAAACATGTTTTTCAATGGCAAAAATCAATGAATATTGTAAATGCACAAACAGTAATATCTCCACATTGCACGGTGCAATTCTGAAATTTTTTGCTTTTTCCTGCTAATCCTAGCATGATAAAGAAGATTCAAAGAGAGTGAGATGCCAGCTCCTTTCATTCAGTCAGTAGCTTCAAACATTTCTGGACGTTTTTCAATGGCAAAAATCAATGAATATTGTAAATGCACAAACAGTAATATCTCCACATTGCAAGGTGCAATTCTGAAATTTTTAGCTTTTTCCTGTTAATCCTAGCATGATAAAGAAGATTCAAAGAGAGTGAGATGCCAGCTCCTTTCATTCAGTCAGTAGCTTCAAACATTTCTGGACGTTTTTCAATGGCAAAAATCAATGAATATTGTAAATGCACAAACAGTAATATCTCCACATTGCACGGTGCAATTCTGAAATTTTTAGCTTTTTCCTGTTAATCCTAGCATGATAAAGAAGATTCAAAGAGAGTGAGATGCCAGCTCCTTTCATTCAGTCAGTAGCTTCAAACATTTCTGGTATATGAAAAACATGTTTTTCAATGGCAAAAATCAATGAATATTGTAAATGCACAAACAGTAATATCTCCACATTGCAAGGTGCAATTCTGAAATTTTTAGCTTTTTCCTGTTAATCCTAGCATGATAAAGAAGATTCAAAGAGAGTGAGATGCCAGCTCCTTTCATTCAGTCAGTAGCTTCAAACATTTCTGGTATATGAAAAACATGTTTTTCAATGGCAAAAATCAATGAATATTGTAAATGCACAAACAGTAATATCTCCACATTGCAAGGTGCAATTCTGAAATTTTTAGCTTTTTCCTGTTAATCCTAGCATGATAAAGAAGATTCAAAGAGAGTGAGATGCCAGCTCCTTTCATTCAGTCAGTAGCTTCAAACATTTCTGGTATATGAAAAACATGTTTTTCAATGGCAAAAATCAATGAATATTGTAAATGCACAAACAGTAATATCTCCACATTGCACGGTGCAATTCTGAAATTTTTTGCTTTTTCCTGCTAATCCTAGCATGATAAAGAAGATTCAAAGAGAGTGAGATGCCAGCTCCTTTCATTCAGTCAGTAGCTTCAAACATTTCTGGTATATGAAAAACATGTTTTTCAATGGCAAAAATCAATGAATATTGTAAATGCACAAACAGTAATATCTCCACATTGCACGGTGCAATTCTGAAATTTTTTGCTTTTTCCTGCTAATCCTAGCATGATAAAGAAGATTCAAAGAGAGTGAGATGCCAGCTCCTTTCATTCAGTCAGTAGCTTCAAACATTTCTGGTATATGAAAAACATGTTTTTCAATGGCAAAAATCAATGAATATTGTAAATGCACAAACAGTAATATCTCCACATTGCAAGGTGCAATTCTGAAATTTTTTGCTTTTTCCTGCTAATCCTAGCATGATAAAGAAGATTCAAAGAGAGTGAGATGCCAGCTCCTTTCATTCAGTCAGTAGCTTCAAACATTTCTGGTATATGAAAAACATGTTTTTCAATGGCAAAAATCAATGAATATTGTAAATGCACAAACAGTAATATCTCCACATTGCACGGTGCAATTCTGAAATTTTTAGCTTTTTCCTGCTAATCCTAGCATGATAAAGAAGATTCAAAGAGAGTGAGATGCCAGCTCCTTTCATTCAGTCAGTAGCTTCAAACATTTCTGGTATATGAAAAACATGTTTTTCAATGGCAAAAATCAATGAATATTGTAAATGCACAAACAGTAATATCTCCACATTGCAAGGTGCAATTCTGAAATTTTTTGCTTTTTCCTGCTAATCCTAGCATGATAAAGAAGATTCAAAGAGAGTGAGATGCCAGCTCCTTTCATTCAGTCAGTAGCTTCAAACATTTCTGGTATATGAAAAACATGTTTTTCAATGGCAAAAATCAATGAATATTGTAAATACACAAACAGTAATATCTCCACATTGCACGGTGCAATTCTGAAATTTTTAGCTTTTTCCTGCTAATCCTAGCATGATAAAGAAGATTCAAAGAGAGTGAGATGCCAGCTCCTTTCATTCAGTCAGTAGCTTCAAACATTTCTGGTATATGAAAAACATGTTTTTCAATGGCAAAAATCAATGAATATTGTAAATGCACAAACAGTAATATCTCCACATTGCACGGTGCAATTCTGAAATTTTTTGCTTTTTCCTGTTAATCCTAGCATGATAAAGAAGATTCAAAGAGAGTGAGATGCCAGCTCCTTTCATTCAGTCAGTAGCTTCAAACATTTCTGGACGTTTTTCAATGGCAAAAATCAATGAATATTGTAAATGCACAAACAGTAATATCTCCACATTGCACGGTGCAATTCTGAAATTTTTAGCTTTTTCCTGTTAATCCTAGCATGATAAAGAAGATTCAAAGAGAGTGAGATGCCAGCTCCTTTCATTCAGTCAGTAGCTTCAAACATTTCTGGACGTTTTTCAATGGCAAAAATCAATGAATATTGTAAATGCACAAACAGTAATATCTCCACATTGCACGGTGCAATTCTGAAATTTTTAGCTTTTTCCTGTTAATCCTAGCATGATAAAGAAGATTCAAAGAGAGTGAGATGCCAGCTCCTTTCATTCAGTCAGTAGCTTCAAACATTTCTGGTATATGAAAAACATGTTTTTCAATGGCAAAAATCAATGAATATTGTAAATGCACAAACAGTAATATCTCCACATTGCACGGTGCAATTCTGAAATTTTTAGCTTTTTCCTGTTAATCCTAGCATGATAAAGAAGATTCAAAGAGAGTGAGATGCCAGCTCCTTTCATTCAGTCAGTAGCTTCAAACATTTCTGGTATATGAAAAACATGTTTTTCAATGGCAAAAATCAATGAATATTGTAAATGCACAAACAGTAATATCTCCACATTGCAAGGTGCAATTCTGAAATTTTTAGCTTTTTCCTGTTAATCCTAGCATGATAAAGAAGATTCAAAGAGAGTGAGATGCCAGCTCCTTTCATTCAGTCAGTAGCTTCAAACATTTCTGGTATATGAAAAACATGTTTTTCAATGGCAAAAATCAATGAATATTGTAAATGCACAAACAGTAATATCTCCACATTGCAAGGTGCAATTCTGAAATTTTTTGCTTTTTCCTGTTAATCCTAGCATGATAAAGAAGATTCAAAGAGAGTGAGATGCCAGCTCCTTTCATTCAGTCAGTAGCTTCAAACATTTCTGGTATATGAAAAACATGTTTTTCAATGGCAAAAATCAATGAATATTGTAAATGCACAAACAGTAATATCTCCACATTGCACGGTGCAATTCTGAAATTTTTAGCTTTTTCCTGTTAATCCTAGCATGATAAAGAAGATTCAAAGAGAGTGAGATGCCAGCTCCTTTCTTTCAGTCAGTAGCTTCAAACATTTCTGGACGTTTTTCAATGGCAAAAATCAATGAATATTGTAAATGCACAAACAGTAATATCTCCACATTGCACGGTGCAATTCTGAAATTTTTAGCTTTTTCCTGCTAATCCTAGCATGATAAAGAAGATTCAAAGAGAGTGAGATGCCAGCTCCTTTCATTCAGTCAGTAGCTTCAAACATTTCTGGTATATGAAAAACATGTTTTTCAATGGCAAAAATCAATGAATATTGTAAATGCACAAACAGTAATATCTCCACATTGCACGGTGCAATTCTGAAATTTTTTGCTTTTTCCTGTTAATCCTAGCATGATAAAGAAGATTCAAAGAGAGTGAGATGCCAGCTCCTTTCATTCAGTCAGTAGCTTCAAACATTTCTGGACGTTTTTCAATGGCAAAAATCAATGAATATTGTAAATGCACAAACAGTAATATCTCCACATTGCACGGTGCAATTCTGAAATTTTTTGCTTTTTCCTGCTAATCCTAGCATGATAAAGAAGATTCAAAGAGAGTGAGATGCCAGCTCCTTTCATTCAGTCAGTAGCTTCAAACATTTCTGGTATATGAAAAACATGTTTTTCAATGGCAAAAATCAATGAATATTGTAAATGCACAAACAGTAATATCTCCACATTGCACGGTGCAATTCTGAAATTTTTAGCTTTTTCCTGTTAATCCTAGCATGATAAAGAAGATTCAAAGAGAGTGAGATGCCAGCTCCTTTCATTCAGTCAGTAGCTTCAAACATTTCTGGACGTTTTTCAATGGCAAAAATCAATGAATATTGTAAATGCACAAACAGTAATATCTCCACATTGCACGGTGCAATTCTGAAATTTTTAGCTTTTTCCTGCTAATCCTAGCATGATAAAGAAGATTCAAAGAGAGTGAGAAGCCAGCTCCTTTCATTCAGTCAGTAGCTTCAAACATTTCTGGTATATGAAAAACATGTTTTTCAATGGCAAAAATCAATGAATATTGTAAATGCACAAACAGTAATATCTCCACATTGCACGGTGCAATTCTGAAATTTTTTGCTTTTTCCTGCTAATCCTAGCATGATAAAGAAGATTCAAAGAGAGTGAGATGCCAGCTCCTTTCATTCAGTCAGTAGCTTCAAACATTTCTGGACGTTTTTCAATGGCAAAAATCAATGAATATTGTAAATGCACAAACAGTAATATCTCCACATTGCAAGGTGCAATTCTGAAATTTTTTGCTTTTTCCTGTTAATCCTAGCATGATAAAGAAGATTCAAAGAGAGTGAGATGCCAGCTCCTTTCATTCAGTCAGTAGCTTCAAACATTTCTGGTATATGAAAAACATGTTTTTCAATGGCAAAAATCAATGAATATTGTAAATGCACAAACAGTAATATCTCCACATTGCAAGGTGCAATTCTGAAATTTTTAGCTTTTTCCTGCTAATCCTAGCATGATAAAGAAGATTCAAAGAGAGTGAGATGCCAGCTCCTTTCATTCAGTCAGTAGCTTCAAACATTTCTGGTATATGAAAAACATGTTTTTCAATGGCAAAAATCAATGAATATTGTAAATGCACAAACAGTAATATCTCCACATTGCAAGGTGCAATTCTGAAATTTTTAGCTTTTTCCTGCTAATCCTAGCATGATAAAGAAGATTCAAAGAGAGTGAGATGCCAGCTCCTTTCATTCAGTCAGTAGCTTCAAACATTTCTGGTATATGAAAAACATGTTTTTCAATGGCAAAAATCAATGAATATTGTAAATGCACAAACAGTAATATCTCCACATTGCAAGGTGCAATTCTGAAATTTTTTGCTTTTTCCTGTTAATCCTAGCATGATAAAGAAGATTCAAAGAGAGTGAGATGCCAGCTCCTTTCATTCAGTCAGTAGCTTCAAACATTTCTGGTATATGAAAAACATGTTTTTCAATGGCAAAAATCAATGAATATTGTAAATGCACAAACAGTAATATCTCCACATTGCAAGGTGCAATTCTGAAATTTTTAGCTTTTTCCTGTTAATCCTAGCATGATAAAGAAGATTCAAAGAGAGTGAGATGCCAGCTCCTTTCATTCAGTCAGTAGCTTCAAACATTTCTGGTATATGAAAAACATGTTTTTCAATGGCAAAAATCAATGAATATTGTAAATGCACAAACAGTAATATCTCCACATTGCAAGGTGCAATTCTGAAATTTTTAGCTTTTTCCTGTTAATCCTAGCATGATAAAGAAGATTCAAAGAGAGTGAGATGCCAGCTCCTTTCATTCAGTCAGTAGCTTCAAACATTTCTGGTATATGAAAAACATGTTTTTCAATGGCAAAAATCAATGAATATTGTAAATGCACAAACAGTAATATCTCCACATTGCAAGGTGCAATTCTGAAATTTTTTGCTTTTTCCTGTTAATCCTAGCATGATAAAGAAGATTCAAAGAGAGTGAGATGCCAGCTCCTTTCATTCAGTCAGTAGCTTCAAACATTTCTGGTATATGAAAAACATGTTTTTCAATGGCAAAAATCAATGAATATTGTAAATGCACAAACAGTAATATCTCCACATTGCAAGGTGCAATTCTGAAATTTTTAGCTTTTTCCTGTTAATCCTAGCATGATAAAGAAGATTCAAAGAGAGTGAGATGCCAGCTCCTTTCATTCAGTCAGTAGCTTCAAACATTTCTGGACGTTTTTCAATGGCAAAAATCAATGAATATTGTAAATGCACAAACAGTAATATCTCCACATTGCAAGGTGCAATTCTGAAATTTTTAGCTTTTTCCTGCTAATCCTAGCATGATAAAGAAGATTCAAAGAGAGTGAGATGCCAGCTCCTTTCATTCAGTCAGTAGCTTCAAACATTTCTGGTATATGAAAAACATGTTTTTCAATGGCAAAAATCAATGAATATTGTAAATGCACAAACAGTAATATCTCCACATTGCAAGGTGCAATTCTGAAATTTTTAGCTTTTTCCTGCTAATCCTAGCATGATAAAGAAGATTCAAAGAGAGTGAGATGCCAGCTCCTTTCATTCAGTCAGTAGCTTCAAACATTTCTGGTATATGAAAAACATGTTTTTCAATGGCAAAAATCAATGAATATTGTAAATGCACAAACAGTAATATCTCCACATTGCACGGTGCAATTCTGAAATTTTTAGCTTTTTCCTGTTAATCCTAGCATGATAAAGAAGATTCAAAGAGAGTGAGATGCCAGCTCCTTTCATTCAGTCAGTAGCTTCAAACATTTCTGGTATATGAAAAACATGTTTTTCAATGGCAAAAATCAATGAATATTGTAAATGCACAAACAGTAATATCTCCACATTGCAAGGTGCAATTCTGAAATTTTTAGCTTTTTCCTGTTAATCCTAGCATGATAAAGAAGATTCAAAGAGAGTGAGATGCCAGCTCCTTTCATTCAGTCAGTAGCTTCAAACATTTCTGGACGTTTTTCAATGGCAAAAATCAATGAATATTGTAAATGCACAAACAGTAATATCTCCACATTGCAAGGTGCAATTCTGAAATTTTTAGCTTTTTCCTGCTAATCCTAGCATGATAAAGAAGATTCAAAGAGAGTGAGATGCCAGCTCCTTTCATTCAGTCAGTAGCTTCAAACATTTCTGGTATATGAAAAACATGTTTTTCAATGGCAAAAATCAATGAATATTGTAAATGCACAAACAATAATATCTCCACATTGCAAGGTGCAATTCTGAAATTTTTAGCTTTTTCCTGCTAATCCTAGCATGATAAAGAAGATTCAAAGAGAGTGAGATGCCAGCTCCTTTCATTCAGTCAGTAGCTTCAAACATTTCTGGTATATGAAAAACATGTTTTTCAATGGCAAAAATCAATGAATATTGTAAATGCACAAACAGTAATATCTCCACATTGCACGGTGCAATTCTGAAATTTTTAGCTTTTTCCTGTTAATCCTAGCATGATAAAGAAGATTCAAAGAGAGTGAGATGCCAGCTCCTTTCATTCAGTCAGTAGCTTCAAACATTTCTGGTATATGAAAAACATGTTTTTCAATGGCAAAAATCAATGAATATTGTAAATGCACAAACAGTAATATCTCCACATTGCACGGTGCAATTCTGAAATTTTTAGCTTTTTCCTGTTAATCCTAGCATGATAAAGAAGATTCAAAGAGAGTGAGATGCCAGCTCCTTTCATTCAGTCAGTAGCTTCAAACATTTCTGGACGTTTTTCAATGGCAAAAATCAATGAATATTGTAAATGCACAAACAGTAATATCTCCACATTGCAAGGTGCAATTCTGAAATTTTTAGCTTTTTCCTGTTAATCCTAGCATGATAAAGAAGATTCAAAGAGAGTGAGATGCCAGCTCCTTTCATTCAGTCAGTAGCTTCAAACATTTCTGGTATATGAAAAACATGTTTTTCAATGGCAAAAATCAATGAATATTGTAAATGCACAAACAGTAATATCTCCACATTGCAAGGTGCAATTCTGAAATTTTTAGCTTTTTCCTGTTAATCCTAGCATGATAAAGAAGATTCAAAGAGAGTGAGATGCCAGCTCCTTTCATTCAGTCAGTAGCTTCAAACATTTCTGGTATATGAAAAACATGTTTTTCAATGGCAAAAATCAATGAATATTGTAAATGCACAAACAGTAATATCTCCACATTGCACGGTGCAATTCTGAAATTTTTAGCTTTTTCCTGTTAATCCTAGCATGATAAAGAAGATTCAAAGAGAGTGAGATGCCAGCTCCTTTCATTCAGTCAGTAGCTTCAAACATTTCTGGACGTTTTTCAATGGCAAAAATCAATGAATATTGTAAATGCACAAACAGTAATATCTCCACATTGCAAGGTGCAATTCTGAAATTTTTAGCTTTTTCCTGCTAATCCTAGCATGATAAAGAAGATTCAAAGAGAGTGAGATGCCAGCTCCTTTCATTCAGTCAGTAGCTTCAAACATTTCTGGTATATGAAAAACATGTTTTTCAATGGCAAAAATCAATGAATATTGTAAATGCACAAACAGTAATATCTCCACATTGCAAGGTGCAATTCTGAAATTTTTAGCTTTTTCCTGCTAATCCTAGCATGATAAAGAAGATTCAAAAAGAGTGAGATGCCAGCTCCTTTCATTCAGTCAGTAGCTTCAAACATTTCTGGTATATGAAAAACATGTTTTTCAATGGCAAAAATCAATGAATATTGTAAATGCACAAACAGTAATATCTCCACATTGCACGGTGCAATTCTGAAATTTTTAGCTTTTTCCTGTTAATCCTAGCATGATAAAGAAGATTCAAAGAGAGTGAGATGCCAGCTCCTTTCATTCAGTCAGTAGCTTCAAACATTTCTGGTATATGAAAAACATGTTTTTCAATGGCAAAAATCAATGAATATTGTAAATGCACAAACAGTAATATCTCCACATTGCACGGTGCAATTCTGAAATTTTTAGCTTTTTCCTGTTAATCCTAGCATGATAAAGAAGATTCAAAGAGAGGGAGATGCCAGCTCCTTTCATTCAGTCAGTAGCTTCAAACATTTCTGGTATATGAAAAACATGTTTTTCAATGGCAAAAATCAATGAATATTGTAAATGCACAAACAGTAATATCTCCACATTGCACGGTGCAATTCTGAAATTTTTTGCTTTTTCCTGCTAATCCTAGCATGATAAAGAAGATTCAAAGAGAGTGAGATGCCAGCTCCTTTCATTCAGTCAGTAGCTTCAAACATTTCTGGAAGTTTTTCAATGGCAAAAATCAATGAATATTGTAAATGCACAAACAGTAATATCTCCACATTGCACGGTGCAATTCTGAAATTTTTTGCTTTTTCCTGCTAATCCTAGCATGATAAAGAAGATTCAAAGAGAGTGAGATGCCAGCTCCTTTCATTCAGTCAGTAGCTTCAAACATTTCTGGTATATGAAAAACATGTTTTTCAATGGCAAAAATCAATGAATATTGTAAATGCACAAACAGTAATATCTCCACATTGCAAGGTGCAATTCTGAAATTTTTAGCTTTTTCCTGCTAATCCTAGCATGATAAACAAGATTCAAAGAGAGTGAGATGCCAGCTCCTTTCATTCAGTCAGTAGCTTCAAACATTTCTGGACGTTTTTCAATGGCAAAAATCAATGAATATTGTAAATGCACAAACAGTAATATCTCCACATTGCACGGTGCAATTCTGAAATTTTTAGCTTTTTCCTGCTAATCCTAGCATGATAAAGAAGATTCAAAGAGAGTGAGATGCCAGCTCCTTTCATTCAGTCAGTAGCTTCAAACATTTCTGGTATATGAAAAACATGTTTTTCAATGGCAAAAATCAATGAATATTGTAAATGCACAAACAGTAATATCTCCACATTGCACGGTGCAATTCTGAAATTTTTTGCTTTTTCCTGCTAATCCTAGCATGATAAAGAAGATTCAAAGAGAGTGAGATGCCAGCTCCTTTCATTCAGTCAGTAGCTTCAAACATTTCTGGACGTTTTTCAATGGCAAAAATCAATGAATATTGTAAATGCACAAACAGTAATATCTCCACATTGCACTGTGCAATTCTGAAATTTTTAGCTTTTTCCTGTTAATCCTAGCATGATAAAGAAGATTCAAAGAGAGTGAGATGCCAGCTCCTTTCATTCAGTCAGTAGCTTCAAACATTTCTGGTATATGAAAAACATGTTTTTCAATGGCAAAAATCAATGAATATTGTAAATGCACAAACAGTAATATCTCCACATTGCAAGGTGCAATTCTGAAATTTTTTGCTTTTTCCTGCTAATCCTAGCATGATAAAGAAGATTCAAAGAGAGTGAGATGCCAGCTCCTTTCATTCAGTCAGTAGCTTCAAACATTTCTGGTATATGAAAAACATGTTTTTCAATGGCAAAAATCAATGAATATTGTAAATGCACAAACAGTAATATCTCCACATTGCAAGGTGCAATTCTGAAATTTTTTGCTTTTTCCTGCTAATCCTAGCATGATAAAGAAGATTCAAAGAGAGTGAGATGCCAGCTCCTTTCATTCAGTCAGTAGCTTCAAACATTTCTGGACGTTTTTCAATGGCAAAAATCAATGAATATTGTAAATGCACAAACAGTAATATCTCCACATTGCACGGTGCAATTCTGAAATTTTTAGCTTTTTCCTGTTAATCCTAGCATGATAAAGAAGATTCAAAGAGAGTGAGATGCCAGCTCCTTTCATTCAGTCAGTAGCTTCAAACATTTCTGGACGTTTTTCAATGGCAAAAATCAATGAATATTGTAAATGCACAAACAGTAATATCTCCACATTGCAAGGTGCAATTCTGAAATTTTTAGCTTTTTCCTGTTAATCCTAGCATGATAAAGAAGATTCAAAGAGTGTGAGATGCCAGCTCCTTTCATTCAGTCAGTAGCTTCAAACATTTCTGGTATATGAAAAACATGTTTTTCAATGGCAAAAATCAATGAATATTGTAAATGCACAAACAGTAATATCTCCACATTGCAAGGTGCAATTCTGAAATTTTTAGCTTTTTCCTGTTAATCCTAGCATGATAAAGAAGATTCAAAGAGAGTGAGATGCCAGCTCCTTTCATTCAGTCAGTAGCTTCAAACATTTCTGGTATATGAAAAACATGTTTTTCAATGGCAAAAATCAATGAATATTGTAAATGCACAAACAGTAATATCTCCACATTGCACGGTGCAATTCTGAAATTTTTAGCTTTTTCCTGTTAATCCTAGCATGATAAAGAAGATTCAAAGAGAGTGAGATGCCAGCTCCTTTCATTCAGTCAGTAGCTTCAAACATTTCTGGACGTTTTTCAATGGCAAAAATCAATGAATATTGTAAATGCACAAACAGTAATATCTCCACATTGCAAGGTGCAATTCTGAAATTGTTAGCTTTTTCCTGCTAATCCTAGCATGATAAAGAAGATTCAAAGAGAGTGAGATGCCAGCTCCTTTCATTCAGTCAGTAGCTTCAAACATTTCTGGTATATGAAAAACATGTTTTTCAATGGCAAAAATCAATGAATATTGTAAATGCACAAACAGTAATATCTCCACATTGCAAGGTGCAATTCTGAAATTTTTAGCTTTTTCCTGCTAATCCTAGCATGATAAAGAAGATTCAAAGAGAGTGAGATGCCAGCTCCTTTCATTCAGTCAGTAGCTTCAAACATTTCTGGTATATGAAAAACATGTTTTTCAATGGCAAAAATCAATGAATATTGTAAATGCACAAACAGTAATATCTCCACATTGCACGGTGCAATTCTGAAATTTTTAGCTTTTTCCTGTTAATCCTAGCATGATAAAGAAGATTCAAAGAGAGTGAGATGCCAGCTCCTTTCATTCAGTCAGTAGCTTCAAACATTTCTGGTATATGAAAAACATGTTTTTCAATGGCAAAAATCAATGAATATTGTAAATGCACAAACAGTAATATCTCCACATTGCACGGTGCAATTCTGAAATTTTTAGCTTTTTCCTGTTAATCCTAGCATGATAAAGAAGATTCAAAGAGAGTGAGATGCCAGCTCCTTTCATTCAGTCAGTAGCTTCAAACATTTCTGGTATATGAAAAACATGTTTTTCAATGGCAAAAATCAATGAATATTGTAAATGCACAAACAGTAATATCTCCACATTGCACGGTGCAATTCTGAAATTTTTTGCTTTTTCCTGCTAATCCTAGCATGATAAAGAAGATTCAAAGAGAGTGAGATGCCAGCTCCTTTCATTCAGTCAGTAGCTTCAAACATTTCTGGAAGTTTTTCAATGGCAAAAATCAATGAATATTGTAAATGCACAAACAGTAATATCTCCACATTGCACGGTGCAATTCTGAAATTTTTAGCTTTTTCCTGCTAATCCTAGCATGATAAAGAAGATTCAAAGAGAGTGAGATGCCAGCTCCTTTCATTCAGTCAGTAGCTTCAAACATTTCTGGTATATGAAAAACATGTTTTTCAATGGCAAAAATCAATGAATATTGTAAATGCACAAACAGTAATATCTCCACATTGCAAGGTGCAATTCTGAAATTTTTAGCTTTTTCCTGCTAATCCTAGCATGATAAAGAAGATTCAAAGAGAGTGAGATGCCAGCTCCTTTCATTCAGTCAGTAGCTTCAAACATTTCTGGACGTTTTTCAATGGCAAAAATCAATGAATATTGTAAATGCACAAACAGTAATATCTCCACATTGCACAGTGCAATTCTGAAATTTTTAGCTTTTTCCTGCTAATCCTAGCATGATAAAGAAGATTCAAAGAGAGTGAGATGCCAGCTCCTTTCATTCAGTCAGTAGCTTCAAACATTTCTGGTATATGAAAAACATGTTTTTCAATGGCAAAAATCAATGAATATTGTAAATGCACAAACAGTAATATCTCCACATTGCACGGTGCAATTCTGAAATTTTTTGCTTTTTCCTGCTAATCCTAGCATGATAAAGAAGATTCAAAGAGAGTGAGATGCCAGCTCCTTTCATTCAGTCAGTAGCTTCAAACATTTCTGGACGTTTTTCAATGGCAAAAATCAATGAATATTGTAAATGCACAAACAGTAATATCTCCACATTGCACGGTGCAATTCTGAAATTTTTAGCTTTTTCCTGTTAATCCTAGCATGATAAAGAAGATTCAAAGAGAGTGAGATGCCAGCTCCTTTCATTCAGTCAGTAGCTTCAAACATTTCTGGTATATGAAAAACATGTTTTTCAATGGCAAAAATCAATGAATATTGTAAATGCACAAACAGTAATATCTCCACATTGCAAGGTGCAATTCTGAAATTTTTTGCTTTTTCCTGCTAATCCTAGCATGATAAAGAAGATTCAAAGAGAGTGAGATGCCAGCTCCTTTCATTCAGTCAGTAGCTTCAAACATTTCTGGTATATGAAAAACATGTTTTTCAATGGCAAAAATCAATGAATATTGTAAATGCACAAACAGTAATATCTCCACATTGCAAGGTGCAATTCTGAAATTTTTTGCTTTTTCCTGCTAATCCTAGCATGATAAAGAAGATTCAAAGAGAGTGAGATGCCAGCTCCTTTCATTCAGTCAGTAGCTTCAAACATTTCTGGACGTTTTTCAATGGCAAAAATCAATGAATATTGTAAATGCACAAACAGTAATATCTCCACATTGCACGGTGCAATTCTGAAATTTTTAGCTTTTTCCTGTTAATCCTAGCATGATAAAGAAGATTCAAAGAGAGTGAGATGCCAGCTCCTTTCATTCAGTCAGTAGCTTCAAACATTTCTGGTATATGAAAAACATGTTTTTCAATGGCAAAAATCAATGAATATTGTAAATGCACAAACAGTAATATCTCCACATTGCAAGGTGCAATTCTGAAATTTTTTGCTTTTTCCTGCTAATCCTAGCATGATAAAGAAGATTCAAAGAGAGTGAGATGCCAGCTCCTTTCATTCAGTCAGTAGCTTCAAACATTTCTGGTATATGAAAAACATGTTTTTCAATGGCAAAAATCAATGAATATTGTAAATGCACAAACAGTAATATCTCCACATTGCAAGGTGCAATTCTGAAATTTTTAGCTTTTTCCTGTTAATCCTAGCATGATAAAGAAGATTCAAAGAGAGTGAGATGCCAGCTCCTTTCATTCAGTCAGTAGCTTCAAACATTTCTGGACGTTTTTCAATGGCAAAAATCAATGAATATTGTAAATGCACAAACAGTAATATCTCCACATTGCAAGGTGCAATTCTGAAATTTTTTGCTTTTTCCTGCTAATCCTAGCATGATAAAGAAGATTCAAAGAGAGTGAGATGCCAGCTCCTTTCATTCAGTCAGTAGCTTCAAACATTTCTGGTATATGAAAAACATGTTTTTCAATGGCAAAAATCAATGAATATTGTAAATGCACAAACAGTAATATCTCCACATTGCAAGGTGCAATTCTGAAATTTTTAGCTTTTTCCTGCTAATCCTAGCATGATAAAGAAGATTCAAAGAGAGTGAGATGCCAGCTCCTTTCATTCAGTCAGTAGCTTCAAACATTTCTGGACGTTTTTCAATGGCAAAAATCAATGAATATTGTAAATGCACAAACAGTAATATCTCCACATTGCACGGTGCAATTCTGAAATTTTTAGCTTTTTCCTGTTAATCCTAGCATGATAAAGAAGATTCAAAGAGAGTGAGATGCCAGCTCCTTTCATTCAGTCAGTAGCTTCAAACATTTCTGGTATATGAAAAACATGTTTTTCAATGGCAAAAATCAATGAATATTGTAAATGCACAAACAGTAATATCTCCACATTGCACGGTGCAATTCTGAAATTTTTTGCTTTTTCCTGCTAATCCTAGCATGATAAAGAAGATTCAAAGAGAGTGAGATGCCAGCTCCTTTCATTCAGTCAGTAGCTTCAAACATTTCTGGACGTTTTTCAATGGCAAAAATCAATGAATATTGTAAATGCACAAACAGTAATATCTCCACATTGCAAGGTGCAATTCTGAAATTTTTTGCTTTTTCCTGCTAATCCTAGCATGATAAAGAAGATTCAAAGAGAGTGAGATGCCAGCTCCTTTCATTCAGTCAGTAGCTTCAAACATTTCTGGTATATGAAAAACATGTTTTTCAATGGCAAAAATCAATGAATATTGTAAATGCACAAACAGTAATATCTCCACATTGCACGGTGCAATTCTGAAATTTTTAGCTTTTTCCTGTTAATCCTAGCATGATAAAGAAGATTCAAAGAGAGTGAGATGCCAGCTCCTTTCATTCAGTCAGTAGCTTCAAACATTTCTGGTATATGAAAAACATGTTTTTCAATGGCAAAAATCAATGAATATTGTAAATGCACAAACAGTAATATCTCCACATTGCACGGTGCAATTCTGAAATTTTTTGCTTTTTCCTGCTAATCCTAGCATGATAAAGAAGATTCAAAGAGAGTGAGATGCCAGCTCCTTTCATTCAGTCAGTAGCTTCAAACATTTCTGGACGTTTTTCAATGGCAAAAATCAATGAATATTGTAAATGCACAAACAGTAATATCTCCACATTGCACGGTGCAATTCTGAAATTTTTTGCTTTTTCCTGCTAATCCTAGCATGATAAAGAAGATTCAAAGAGAGTGAGATGCCAGCTCCTTTCATTCAGTCAGTAGCTTCAAACATTTCTGGTATATGAAAAACATGTTTTTCAATGGCAAAAATCAATGAATATTGTAAATGCACAAACAGTAATATCTCCACATTGCACGGTGCAATTCTGAAATTTTTTGCTTTTTCCTGTTAATCCTAGCATGATAAAGAAGATTCAAAGAGAGTGAGATGCCAGCTCCTTTCATTCAGTCAGTAGCTTCAAACATTTCTGGTATATGAAAAACATGTTTTTCAATGGCAAAAATCAATGAATATTGTAAATGCACAAACAGTAATATCTCCACATTGCAAGGTGCAATTCTGAAATTTTTAGCTTTTTCCTGTTAATCCTAGCATGATAAAGAAGATTCAAAGAGAGTGAGATGCCAGCTCCTTTCATTCAGTCAGTAGCTTCAAACATTTCTGGTATATGAAAAACATGTTTTTCAATGGCAAAAATCAATGAATATTGTAAATGCACAAACAGTAATATCTCCACATTGCAAGGTGCAATTCTGAAATTTTTAGCTTTTTCCTGTTAATCCTAGCATGATAAAGAAGATTCAAAGAGAGTGAGATGCCAGCTCCTTTCATTCAGTCAGTAGCTTCAAACATTTCTGGTATATGAAAAACATGTTTTTCAATGGCAAAAATCAATGAATATTGTAAATGCACAAACAGTAATATCTCCACATTGCAAGGTGCAATTCTGAAATTTTTTGCTTTTTCCTGTTAATCCTAGCATGATAAAGAAGATTCAAAGAGAGTGAGATGCCAGCTCCTTTCATTCAGTCAGTAGCTTCAAACATTTCTGGTATATGAAAAACATGTTTTTCAATGGCAAAAATCAATGAATATTGTAAATGCACAAACAGTAATATCTCCACATTGCAAGGTGCAATTCTGAAATTTTTAGCTTTTTCCTGCTAATCCTAGCATGATAAAGAAGATTCAAAGAGAGTGAGATGCCAGCTCCTTTCATTCAGTCAGTAGCTTCAAACATTTCTGGTATATGAAAAACATGTTTTTCAATGGCAAAAATCAATGAATATTGTAAATGCACAAACAGTAATATCTCCACATTGCAAGGTGCAATTCTGAAATTTTTTGCTTTTTCCTGCTAATCCTAGCATGATAAAGAAGATTCAAAGAGAGTGAGATGCCAGCTCCTTTCATTCAGTCAGTAGCTTCAAACATTTCTGGTATATGAAAAACATGTTTTTCAATGGCAAAAATCAATGAATATTGTAAATGCACAAACAGTAATATCTCCACATTGCAAGGTGCAATTCTGAAATTTTTTGCTTTTTCCTGCTAATCCTAGCATGATAAAGAAGATTCAAAGAGAGTGAGATGCCAGCTCCTTTCATTCAGTCAGTAGCTTCAAACATTTCTGGTATATGAAAAACATGTTTTTCAATGGCAAAAATCAATGAATATTGTAAATGCACAAACAGTAATATCTCCACATTGCACGGTGCAATTCTGAAATTTTTAGCTTTTTCCTGCTAATCCTAGCATGATAAAGAAGATTCAAAGAGAGTGAGATGCCAGCTCCTTTCATTCAGTCAGTAGCTTCAAACATTTCTGGTATATGAAAAACATGTTTTTCAATGGCAAAAATCAATGAATATTGTAAATGCACAAACAGTAATATCTCCACATTGCAAGGTGCAATTCTGAAATTTTTAGCTTTTTCCTGTTAATCCTAGCATGATAAAGAAGATTCAAAGAGAGTGAGATGCCAGCTCCTTTCATTCAGTCAGTAGCTTCAAACATTTCTGGACGTTTTTCAATGGCAAAAATCAATGAATATTGTAAATGCACAAACAGTAATATCTCCACATTGCAAGGTGCAATTCTGAAATTTTTAGCTTTTTCCTGTTAATCCTAGCATGATAAAGAAGATTCAAAGAGAGTGAGATGCCAGCTCCTTTCATTCAGTCAGAAGCTTCAAACATTTCTGGACGTTTTTCAATGGCAAAAATCAATGAATATTGTAAATGCACAAACAGTAATATCTCCACATTGCACGGTGCAATTCTGAAATTTTTAGCTTTTTCCTGTTAATCCTAGCATGATAAAGAAGATTCAAAGAGAGTGAGATGCCAGCTCCTTTCATTCAGTCAGTAGCTTCAAACATTTCTGGTATATGAAAAACATGTTTTTCAATGGCAAAAATCAATGAATATTGTAAATGCACAAACAGTAATATCTCCACATTGCAAGGTGCAATTCTGAAATTTTTAGCTTTTTCCTGTTAATCCTAGCATGATAAAGAAGATTCAAAGAGAGTGAGATGCCAGCTCCTTTCATTCAGTCAGTAGCTTCAAACATTTCTGGACGTTTTTCAATGGCAAAAATCAATGAATATTGTAAATGCACAAACAGTAATATCTCCACATTGCAAGGTGCAATTCTGAAATTTTTAGCTTTTTCCTGTTAATCCTAGCATGATAAAGAAGATTCAAAGAGAGTGAGATGCCAGCTCCTTTCATTCAGTCAGTAGCTTCAAACATTTCTGGTATATGAAAAACATGTTTTTCAATGGCAAAAATCAATGAATATTGTAAATGCACAAACAGTAATATCTCCACATTGCACAGTGCAATTCTGAAATTTTTAGCTTTTTCCTGTTAATCCTAGCATGATAAAGAAGATTCAAAGAGAGTGAGATGCCAGCTCCTTTCATTCAGTCAGTAGCTTCAAACATTTCTGGTATATGAAAAACATGTTTTTCAATGGCAAAAATCAATGAATATTGTAAATGCACAAACAGTAATATCTCCACATTGCACGGTGCAATTCTGAAATTTTTAGCTTTTTCCTGTTAATCCTAGCATGATAAAGAAGATTCAAAGAGAGTGAGATGCCAGCTCCTTTCATTCAGTCAGTAGCTTCAAACATTTCTGGTATATGAAAAACATGTTTTTCAATGGCAAAAATCAATGAATATTGTAAATGCACAAACAGTAATATCTCCACATTGCACGGTGCAATTCTGAAATTTTTAGCTTTTTCCTGTTAATCCTAGCATGATAAAGAAGATTCAAAGAGAGTGAGATGCCAGCTCCTTTCATTCAGTCAGTAGCTTCAAACATTTCTGGACGTTTTTCAATGGCAAAAATCAATGAATATTGTATATGCACAAACAGTAATATCTCCACATTGCAAGGTGCAATTCTGAAATTTTTAGCTTTTTCCTGTTAATCCTAGCATGATAAAGAAGATTCAAAGAGAGTGAGATGCCAGCTCCTTTCATTCAGTCAGTAGCTTCAAACATTTCTGGTATATGAAAAACATGTTTTTCAATGGCAAAAATCAATGAATATTGTAAATGCACAAACAGTAATATCTCCACATTGCAAGGTGCAATTCTGAAATTTTTAGCTTTTTCCTGTTAATCCTAGCATGATAAAGAAGATTCAAAGAGAGTGAGATGCCAGCTCCTTTCATTCAGTCAGTAGCTTCAAACATTTCTGGTATATGAAAAACATGTTTTTCAATGGCAAAAATCAATGAATATTGTAAATGCACAAACAGTAATATCTCCACATTGCACGGTGCAATTCTGAAATTTTTAGCTTTTTCCTGTTAATCCTAGCATGATAAAGAAGATTCAAAGAGAGTGAGATGCCAGCTCCTTTCATTCAGTCAGTAGCTTCAAACATTTCTGGACGTTTTTCAATGGCAAAAATCAATGAATATTGTAAATGCACAAACAGTAATATCTCCACATTGCACGGTGCAATTCTGAAATTTTTAGCTTTTTCCTGCTAATCCTAGCATGATAAAGAAGATTCAAAGAGAGTGAGATGCCAGCTCCTTTCATTCAGTCAGTAGCTTCAAACATTTCTGGTATATGAAAAACATGTTTTTCAATGGCAAAAATCAATGAATATTGTAAATGCACAAACAGTAATATCTCCACATTGCAAGGTGCAATTCTGAAATTTTTAGCTTTTTCCTGCTAATCCTAGCATGATAAAGAAGATTCAAAGAGAGTGAGATGCCAGCTCCTTTCATTCAGTCAGTAGCTTCAAACATTTCTGGTATATGAAAAACATGTTTTTCAATGGCAAAAATCAATGAATATTGTAAATGCACAAACAGTAATATCTCCACATTGCACGGTGCAATTCTGAAATTTTTTGCTTTTTCCTGCTAATCCTAGCATGATAAAGAAGATTCAAAGAGAGTGAGATGCCAGCTCCTTTCATTCAGTCAGTAGCTTCAAACATTTCTGGTATATGAAAAACATGTTTTTCAATAGCAAAAATCAATGAATATTGTAAATGCACAAACAGTAATATCTCCACATTGCACGGTGCAATTCTGAAATTTTTTGCTTTTTCCTGTTAATCCTAGCATGATAAAGAAGATTCAAAGAGAGTGAGATGCCAGCTCCTTTCATTCAGTCAGTAGCTTCAAACATTTCTGGACGTTTTTCAATGGCAAAAATCAATGAATATTGTAAATGCACAAACAGTAATATCTCCACATTGCAAGGTGCAATTCTGAAATTTTTAGCTTTTTCCTGTTAATCCTAGCATGATAAAGAAGATTCAAAGAGAGTGAGATGCCAGCTCCTTTCATTCAGTCAGTAGCTTCAAACATTTCTGGTATATGAAAAACATGTTTTTCAATGGCAAAAATCAATGAATATTGTAAATGCACAAACAGTAATATCTCCACATTGCAAGGTGCAATTCTGAAATTTTTTGCTTTTTCCTGCTAATCCTAGCATGATAAAGAAGATTCAAAGAGAGTGAGATGCCAGCTCCTTTCATTCAGTCAGTAGCTTCAAACATTTCTGGTATATGAAAAACATGTTTTTCAATGGCAAAAATCAATGAATATTGTAAATGCACAAACAGTAATATCTCCACATTGCACGGTGCAATTCTGAAATTTTTAGCTTTTTCCTGTTAATCCTAGCATGATAAAGAAGATTCAAAGAGAGTGAGATGCCAGCTCCTTTCATTCAGTCAGTAGCTTCAAACATTTCTGGACGTTTTTCAATGGCAAAAATCAATGAATATTGTATATGCACAAACAGTAATATCTCCACATTGCAAGGTGCAATTCTGAAATTTTTAGCTTTTTCCTGTTAATCCTAGCATGATAAAGAAGATTCAAAGAGAGTGAGATGCCAGCTCCTTTCATTCAGTCAGTAGCTTCAAACATTTCTGGTATATGAAAAACATGTTTTTCAATGGCAAAAATCAATGAATATTGTAAATGCACAAACAGTAATATCTCCACATTGCAAGGTGCAATTCTGAAATTTTTAGCTTTTTCCTGTTAATCCTAGCATGATAAAGAAGATTCAAAGAGAGTGAGATGCCAGCTCCTTTCATTCAGTCAGTAGCTTCAAACATTTCTGGTATATGAAAAACATGTTTTTCAATGGCAAAAATCAATGAATATTGTAAATGCACAAACAGTAATATCTCCACATTGCACGGTGCAATTCTGAAATTTTTAGCTTTTTCCTGTTAATCCTAGCATGATAAAGAAGATTCAAAGAGAGTGAGATGCCAGCTCCTTTCATTCAGTCAGTAGCTTCAAACATTTCTGGACGTTTTTCAATGGCAAAAATCAATGAATATTGTAAATGCACAAACAGTAATATCTCCACATTGCACGGTGCAATTCTGAAATTTTTAGCTTTTTCCTGCTAATCCTAGCATGATAAAGAAGATTCAAAGAGAGTGAGATGCCAGCTCCTTTCATTCAGTCAGTAGCTTCAAACATTTCTGGTATATGAAAAACATGTTTTTCAATGGCAAAAATCAATGAATATTGTAAATGCACAAACAGTAATATCTCCACATTGCAAGGTGCAATTCTGAAATTTTTAGCTTTTTCCTGCTAATCCTAGCATGATAAAGAAGATTCAAAGAGAGTGAGATGCCAGCTCCTTTCATTCAGTCAGTAGCTTCAAACATTTCTGGTATATGAAAAACATGTTTTTCAATGGCAAAAATCAATGAATATTGTAAATGCACAAACAGTAATATCTCCACATTGCACGGTGCAATTCTGAAATTTTTAGCTTTTTCCTGTTAATCCTAGCATGATAAAGAAGATTCAAAGAGAGTGAGATGCCAGCTCCTTTCATTCAGTCAGTAGCTTCAAACATTTCTGGTATATGAAAAACATGTTTTTCAATGGCAAAAATCAATGAATATTGTAAATGCACAAACAGTAATATCTCCACATTGCACGGTGCAATTCTGAAATTTTTAGCTTTTTCCTGTTAATCCTAGCATGATAAAGAAGATTCAAAGAGAGTGAGATGCCAGCTCCTTTCATTCAGTCAGTAGCTTCAAACATTTCTGGTATATGAAAAACATGTTTTTCAATGGCAAAAATCAATGAATATTGTAAATGCACAAACAGTAATATCTCCACATTGCACGGTGCAATTCTGAAATTTTTTGCTTTTTCCTGCTAATCCTAGCATGATAAAGAAGATTCAAAGAGAGTGAGATGCCAGCTCCTTTCATTCAGTCAGTAGCTTCAAACATTTCTGGACGTTTTTCAATGGCAAAAATCAATGAATATTGTAAATGCACAAACAGTAATATCTCCACATTGCACGGTGCAATTCTGAAATTTTTAGCTTTTTCCTGCTAATCCTAGCATGATAAAGAAGATTCAAAGAGAGTGAGATGCCAGCTCCTTTCATTCAGTCAGTAGCTTCAAACATTTCTGGTATATGAAAAACATGTTTTTCAATGGCAAAAATCAATGAATATTGTAAATGCACAAACAGTAATATCTCCACATTGCAAGGTGCAATTCTGAAATTTTTAGCTTTTTCCTGCTAATCCTAGCATGATAAAGAAGATTCAAAGAGAGTGAGATGCCAGCTCCTTTCATTCAGTCAGTAGCTTCAAACATTTCTGGACGTTTTTCAATGGCAAAAATCAATGAATATTGTAAATGCACAAACAGTAATATCTCCACATTGCACGGTGCAATTCTGAAATTTTTAGCTTTTTCCTGCTAATCCTAGCATGATAAAGAAGATTCAAAGAGAGTGAGATGCCAGCTCCTTTCATTCAGTCAGTAGCTTCAAACATTTCTGGTATATGAAAAACATGTTTTTCAATGGCAAAAATCAATGAATATTGTAAATGCACAAACAGTAATATCTCCACATTGCAAGGTGCAATTCTGAAATTTTTTGCTTTTTCCTGTTAATCCTAGCATGATAAAGAAGATTCAAAGAGAGTGAGATGCCAGCTCCTTTCATTCAGTCAGTAGCTTCAAACATTTCTGGTATATGAAAAACATGTTTTTCAATGGCAAAAATCAATGAATATTGTAAATGCACAAACAGTAATATCTCCACATTGCAAGGTGCAATTCTGAAATTTTTAGCTTTTTCCTGTTAATCCTAGCATGATAAAGAAGATTCAAAGAGAGTGAGATGCCAGCTCCTTTCATTCAGTCAGTAGCTTCAAACATTTCTGGACGTTTTTCAATGGCAAAAATCAATGAATATTGTAAATGCACAAACAGTAATATCTCCACATTGCACGGTGCAATTCTGAAATTTTTAGCTTTTTCCTGTTAATCCTAGCATGATAAAGAAGATTCAAAGAGAGTGAGATGCCAGCTCCTTTCATTCAGTCAGTAGCTTCAAACATTTCTGGTATATGAAAAACATGTTTTTCAATGGCAAAAATCAATGAATATTGTAAATGCACAAACAGTAATATCTCCACATTGCAAGGTGCAATTCTGAAATTTTTTGCTTTTTCCTGTTAATCCTAGCATGATAAAGAAGATTCAAAGAGAGTGAGATGCCAGCTCCTTTCATTCAGTCAGTAGCTTCAAACATTTCTGGTATATGAAAAACATGTTTTTCAATAGCAAAAATCAATGAATATTGTAAATGCACAAACAGTAATATCTCCACATTGCACGGTGCAATTCTGAAATTTTTTGCTTTTTCCTGTTAATCCTAGCATGATAAAGAAGATTCAAAGAGAGTGAGATGCCAGCTCCTTTCATTCAGTCAGTAGCTTCAAACATTTCTGGACGTTTTTCAATGGCAAAAATCAATGAATATTGTAAATGCACAAACAGTAATATCTCCACATTGCAAGGTGCAATTCTGAAATTTTTAGCTTTTTCCTGTTAATCCTAGCATGATAAAGAAGATTCAAAGAGAGTGAGATGCCAGCTCCTTTCATTCAGTCAGTAGCTTCAAACATTTCTGGTATATGAAAAACATGTTTTTCAATGGCAAAAATCAATGAATATTGTAAATGCACAAACAGTAATATCTCCACATTGCAAGGTGCAATTCTGAAATTTTTAGCTTTTTCCTGCTAATCCTAGCATGATAAAGAAGATTCAAAGAGAGTGAGATGCCAGCTCCTTTCATTCAGTCAGTAGCTTCAAACATTTCTGGACGTTTTTCAATGGCAAAAATCAATGAATATTGTAAATGCACAAACAGTAATATCTCCACATTGCACGGTGCAATTCTGAAATTTTTAGCTTTTTCCTGTTAATCCTAGCATGATAAAGAAGATTCAAAGAGAGTGAGATGCCAGCTCCTTTCATTCAGTCAGTAGCTTCAAACATTTCTGGTATATGAAAAACATGTTTTTCAATGGCAAAAATCAATGAATATTGTAAATGCACAAACAGTAATATCTCCACATTGCAAGGTGCAATTCTGAAATTTTTTGCTTTTTCCTGTTAATCCTAGCATGATAAAGAAGATTCAAAGAGAGTGAGATGCCAGCTCCTTTCATTCAGTCAGTAGCTTCAAACATTTCTGGTATATGAAAAACATGTTTTTCAATGGCAAAAATCAATGAATATTGTAAATGCACAAACAGTAATATCTCCACATTGCAAGGTGCAATTCTGAAATTTTTTTGCTTTTTCCTGTTAATCCTAGCATGATAAAGAAGATTCAAAGAGAGTGAGATGCCAGCTCCTTTCATTCAGTCAGTAGCTTCAAACATTTCTGGTATATGAAAAACATGTTTTTCAATGGCAAAAATCAATGAATATTGTAAATGCACAAACAGTAATATCTCCACATTGCACGGTGCAATTCTGAAATTTTTTGCTTTTTCCTGTTAATCCTAGCATGATAAAGAAGATTCAAAGAGAGTGAGATGCCAGCTCCTTTCATTCAGTCAGTAGCTTCAAACATTTCTGGTATATGAAAAACATGTTTTTCAATGGCAAAAATCAATGAATATTGTAAATGCACAAACAGTAATATCTCCACATTGCACGGTGCAATTCTGAAATTTTTTGATTTTTCCTGCTAATCCTAGCATGATAAAGAAGATTCAAAGAGAGTGAGATGCCAGCTCCTTTCATTCAGTCAGTAGCTTCAAACATTTCTGGTATATGAAAAACATGTTTTTCAATGGCAAAAATCAATGAATATTGTAAATGCACAAACAGTAATATCTCCACATTGCACGGTGCAATTCTGAAATTTTTTGCTTTTTCCTGCTAATCCTAGCATGATAAAGAAGATTCAAAGAGTGAGATGCCAGCTCCTTTCATTCAGTCAGTAGCTTCAAACATTTCTGGACGTTTTTCAATGGCAAAAATCAATGAATATTGTAAATGCACAAACAGTAATATCTCCACATTGCACGGTGCAATTCTGAAATTTTTAGCTTTTTCCTGCTAATCCTAGCATGATAAAGAAGATTCAAAGAGAGTGAGATGCCAGCTCCTTTCATTCAGTCAGTAGCTTCAAACATTTCTGGACGTTTTTCAATGGCAAAAATCAATGAATATTGTAAATGAACAAACAGTAATATCTCCACATTGCAAGGTGCAATTCTGAAATTTTTTGCTTTTTCCTGCTAATCCTAGCATGATAAAGAAGATTCAAAGAGAGTGAGATGCCAGCTCCTTTCATTCAGTCAGTAGCTTCAAACATTTCTGGTATATGAAAAACATGTTTTTCAATGGCAAAAATCAATGAATATTGTAAATGCACAAACAGTAATATCTCCACATTGCACGGTGCAATTCTGAAATTTTTTGCTTTTTCCTGCTAATCCTAGCATGATAAAGAAGATTCAAAGAGTGAGATGCCAGCTCCTTTCATTCAGTCAGTAGCTTCAAACATTTCTGGACGTTTTTCAATGGCAAAAATCAATGAATATTGTAAATGCACAAACAGTAATATCTCCACATTGCAAGGTGCAATTCTGAAATTTTTAGCTTTTTCCTGTTAATCCTAGCATGATAAAGAAGATTCTAAGAGAGTGAGATGCCAGCTCCTTTCATTCAGTCAGTAGCTTCAAACATTTCTGGTATATGAAAAACATGTTTTTCAATGGCAAAAATCAATGAATATTGTAAATGCACAAACAGTAATATCTCCACATTGCAAGGTGCAATTCTGAAATTTTTAGCTTTTTCCTGCTAATCCTAGCATGATAAAGAAGATTCAAAGAGAGTGAGATGCCAGCTCCTTTCATTCAGTCAGTAGCTTCAAACATTTCTGGACGTTTTTCAATGGCAAAAATCAATCAATATTGTAAATGCACAAACAGTAATATCTCCACATTGCACGGTGCAATTCTGAAATTTTTAGCTTTTTCCTGTTAATCCTAGCATGATAAAGAAGATTCAAAGAGAGTGAGATGCCAGCTCCTTTCATTCAGTCAGTAGCTTCAAACATTTCTGGTATATGAAAAACATGTTTTTCAATGGCAAAAATCAATGAATATTGTAAATGCACAAACAGTAATATCTCCACATTGCAAGGTGCAATTCTGAAATTTTTTGCTTTTTCCTGTTAATCCTAGCATGATAAAGAAGATTCAAAGAGAGTGAGATGCCAGCTCCTTTCATTCAGTCAGTAGCTTCAAACATTTCTGGTATATGAAAAACATGTTTTTCAATGGCAAAAATCAATGAATATTGTAAATGCACAAACAGTAATATCTCCACATTGCACGGTGCAATTCTGAAATTTTTTGATTTTTCCTGCTAATCCTAGCATGATAAAGAAGATTCAAAGAGAGTGAGATGCCAGCTCCTTTCATTCAGTCAGTAGCTTCAAACATTTCTGGACGTTTTTCAATGGCAAAAATCAATGAATATTGTAAATGCACAAACAGTAATATCTCCACATTGCAAGGTGCAATTCTGAAATTTTTTGCTTTTTCCTGTTAATCCTAGCATGATAAAGAAGATTCAAAGAGAGTGAGATGCCAGCTCCTTTCATTCAGTCAGTAGCTTCAAACATTTCTGGACGTTTTTCAATGGCAAAAATCAATGAATATTGTAAATGCACAAACAGTAATATCTCCACATTGCAAGGTGCAATTCTGAAATTTTTAGCTTTTTCCTGTTAATCCTAGCATGATAAAGAAGATTCTAAGAGAGTGAGATGCCAGCTCCTTTCATTCAGTCAGTAGCTTCAAACATTTCTGGTATATGAAAAACATGTTTTTCAATGGCAAAAATCAATGAATATTGTAAATGCACAAACAGTAATATCTCCACATTGCAAGGTGCAATTCTGAAATTTTTAGCTTTTTCCTGCTAATCCTAGCATGATAAAGAAGATTCAAAGAGAGTGAGATGCCAGCTCCTTTCATTCAGTCAGTAGCTTCAAACATTTCTGGACGTTTTTCAATGGCAAAAATCAATCAATATTGTAAATGCACAAACAGTAATATCTCCACATTGCACGGTGCAATTCTGAAATTTTTAGCTTTTTCCTGTTAATCCTAGCATGATAAAGAAGATTCAAAGAGAGTGAGATGCCAGCTCCTTTCATTCAGTCAGTAGCTTCAAACATTTCTGGTATATGAAAAACATGTTTTTCAATGGCAAAAATCAATGAATATTGTAAATGCACAAACAGTAATATCTCCACATTGCAAGGTGCAATTCTGAAATTTTTTGCTTTTTCCTGTTAATCCTAGCATGATAAAGAAGATTCAAAGAGAGTGAGATGCCAGCTCCTTTCATTCAGTCAGTAGCTTCAAACATTTCTGGTATATGAAAAACATGTTTTTCAATGGCAAAAATCAATGAATATTGTAAATGCACAAACAGTAATATCTCCACATTGCACGGTGCAATTCTGAAATTTTTTGATTTTTCCTGCTAATCCTAGCATGATAAAGAAGATTCAAAGAGAGTGAGATGCCAGCTCCTTTCATTCAGTCAGTAGCTTCAAACATTTCTGGTATATGAAAAACATGTTTTTCAATGGCAAAAATCAATGAATATTGTAAATGCACAAACAGTAATATCTCCACATTGCACGGTGCAATTCTGAAATTTTTTGCTTTTTCCTGCTAATCCTAGCATGATAAAGAAGATTCAAAGAGTGAGATGCCAGCTCCTTTCATTCAGTCAGTAGCTTCAAACATTTCTGGACGTTTTTCAATGGCAAAAATCAATGAATATTGTAAATGCACAAACAGTAATATCTCCACATTGCACGGTGCAATTCTGAAATTTTTAGCTTTTTCCTGCTAATCCTAGCATGATAAAGAAGATTCAAAGAGAGTGAGATGCCAGCTCCTTTCATTCAGTCAGTAGCTTCAAACATTTCTGGACGTTTTTCAATGGCAAAAATCAATGAATATTGTAAATGAACAAACAGTAATATCTCCACATTGCAAGGTGCAATTCTGAAATTTTTTGCTTTTTCCTGCTAATCCTAGCATGATAAAGAAGATTCAAAGAGAGTGAGATGCCAGCTCCTTTCATTCAGTCAGTAGCTTCAAACATTTCTGGTATATGAAAAACATGTTTTTCAATGGCAAAAATCAATGAATATTGTAAATGCACAAACAGTAATATCTCCACATTGCACGGTGCAATTCTGAAATTTTTTGCTTTTTCCTGCTAATCCTAGCATGATAAAGAAGATTCAAAGAGTGAGATGCCAGCTCCTTTCATTCAGTCAGTAGCTTCAAACATTTCTGGACGTTTTTCAATGGCAAAAATCAATGAATATTGTAAATGCACAAACAGTAATATCTCCACATTGCAAGGTGCAATTCTGAAATTTTTAGCTTTTTCCTGTTAATCCTAGCATGATAAAGAAGATTCAAAGAGAGTGAGATGCCAGCTCCTTTCATTCAGTCAGTAGCTTCAAACATTTCTGGTATATGAAAAACATGTTTTTCAATGGCAAAAATCAATGAATATTGTAAATGCACAAACAGTAATATCTCCACATTGCAAGGTGCAATTCTGAAATTTTTAGCTTTTTCCTGCTAATCCTAGCATGATAAAGAAGATTCAAAGAGAGTGAGATGCCAGCTCCTTTCATTCAGTCAGTAGCTTCAAACATTTCTGGACGTTTTTCAATGGCAAAAATCAATCAATATTGTAAATGCACAAACAGTAATATCTCCACATTGCACGGTGCAATTCTGAAATTTTTAGCTTTTTCCTGTTAATCCTAGCATGATAAAGAAGATTCAAAGAGAGTGAGATGCCAGCTCCTTTCATTCAGTCAGTAGCTTCAAACATTTCTGGTATATGAAAAACATGTTTTTCAATGGCAAAAATCAATGAATATTGTAAATGCACAAACAGTAATATCTCCACATTGCAAGGTGCAATTCTGAAATTTTTTGCTTTTTCCTGTTAATCCTAGCATGATAAAGAAGATTCAAAGAGAGTGAGATGCCAGCTCCTTTCATTCAGTCAGTAGCTTCAAACATTTCTGGTATATGAAAAACATGTTTTTCAATGGCAAAAATCAATGAATATTGTAAATGCACAAACAGTAATATCTCCACATTGCAAGGTGCAATTCTGAAATTTTTTGCTTTTTCCTGTTAATCCTAGCATGATAAAGAAGATTCAAAGAGAGTGAGATGCCAGCTCCTTTCATTCAGTCAGTAGCTTCAAACATTTCTGGTATATGAAAAACATGTTTTTCAATGGCAAAAATCAATGAATATTGTAAATGCACAAACAGTAATATCTCCACATTGCACGGTGCAATTCTGAAATTTTTTGCTTTTTCCTGTTAATCCTAGCATGATAAAGAAGATTCAAAGAGAGTGAGATGCCAGCTCCTTTCATTCAGTCAGTAGCTTCAAACATTTCTGGTATATGAAAAACATGTTTTTCAATGGCAAAAATCAATGAATATTGTAAATGCACAAACAGTAATATCTCCACATTGCACGGTGCAATTCTGAAATTTTTTGCTTTTTCCTGCTAATCCTAGCATGATAAAGAAGATTCAAAGAGAGTGAGATGCCAGCTCCTTTCATTCAGTCAGTAGCTTCAAACATTTCTGGTATATGAAAAACATGTTTTTCAATGGCAAAAATCAATGAATATTGTAAATGCACAAACAGTAATATCTCCACATTGCACGGTGCAATTCTGAAATTTTTTGCTTTTTCCTGCTAATCCTAGCATGATAAAGAAGATTCAAAGAGTGAGATGCCAGCTCCTTTCATTCAGTCAGTAGCTTCAAACATTTCTGGACGTTTTTCAATGGCAAAAATCAATGAATATTGTAAATGCACAAACAGTAATATCTCCACATTGCACGGTGCAATTCTGAAATTTTTAGCTTTTTCCTGCTAATCCTAGCATGATAAAGAAGATTCAAAGAGAGTGAGATGCCAGCTCCTTTCATTCAGTCAGTAGCTTCAAACATTTCTGGACGTTTTTCAATGGCAAAAATCAATGAATATTGTAAATGCACAAACAGTAATATCTCCACATTGCAAGGTGCAATTCTGAAATTTTTTGCTTTTTCCTGCTAATCCTAGCATGATAAAGAAGATTCAAAGAGAGTGAGATGCCAGCTCCTTTCATTCAGTCAGTAGCTTCAAACATTTCTGGTATATGAAAAACATGTTTTTCAATGGCAAAAATCAATGAATATTGTAAATGCACAAACAGTAATATCTCCACATTGCACGGTGCAATTCTGAAATTTTTTGCTTTTTCCTGCTAATCCTAGCATGATAAAGAAGATTCAAAGAGTGAGATGCCAGCTCCTTTCATTCAGTCAGTAGCTTCAAACATTTCTGGACGTTTTTCAATGGCAAAAATCAATGAATATTGTAAATGCACAAACAGTAATATCTCCACATTGCACGGTGCAATTCTGAAATTTTTTGCTTTTTCCTGTTAATCCTAGCATGATAAAGAAGATTCAAAGAGAGTGAGATGCCAGCTCCTTTCATTCAGTCAGTAGCTTCAAACATTTCTGGTATATGAAAAACATGTTTTTCAATGGCAAAAATCAATGAATATTGTAAATGCACAAACAGTAATATCTCCACATTGCACGGTGCAATTCTGAAATTTTTTGCTTTTTCCTGCTAATCCTAGCATGATAAAGAAGATTCAAAGAGAGTGAGATGCCAGCTCCTTTCATTCAGTCAGTAGCTTCAAACATTTCTGGTATATGAAAAACATGTTTTTCAATGGCAAAAATCAATGAATATTGTAAATGCACAAACAGTAATATCTCCACATTGCACGGTGCAATTCTGAAATTTTTTGCTTTTTCCTGCTAATCCTAGCATGATAAAGAATATTCAAAGAGAGTGAGATGCCAGCTCCTTTCATTCAGTCAGTAGCTTCAAACATTTCTGGACGTTTTTCAATGGCAAAAATCAATGAATATTGTAAATGCACAAACAGTAATATCTCCACATTGCAAGGTGCAATTCTGAAATTTTTTGCTTTTTCCTGCTAATCCTAGCATGATAAAGAAGATTCAAAGAGAGTGAGATGCCAGCTCCTTTCATTCAGTCAGTAGCTTCAAACATTTCTGGACGTTTTTCAATGGCAAAAATCAATGAATATTGTAAATGCACAAACAGTAATATCTCCACATTGCACGGTGCAATTCTGAAATTTTTAGCTTTTTCCTGTTAATCCTAGCATGATAAAGAAGATTCAAAGAGAGTGAGATGCCAGCTCCTTTCATTCAGTCAGTAGCTTCAAACATTTCTGGTATATGAAAAACATGTTTTTCAATGGCAAAAATCAATGAATATTGTAAATGCACAAACAGTAATATCTCCACATTGCACGGTGCAATTCTGAAATTTTTTGCTTTTTCCTGTTAATCCTAGCATGATAAAGAAGATTCAAAGAGAGTGAGATGCCAGCTCCTTTCATTCAGTCAGTAGCTTCAAACATTTCTGGTATATGAAAAACATGTTTTTCAATGGCAAAAATCAATGAATATTGTAAATGCACAAACAGTAATATCTCCACATTGCACGGTGCAATTCTGAAATTTTTAGCTTTTTCCTGTTAATCCTAGCATGATAAAGAAGATTCAAAGAGAGTGAGATGCCAGCTCCTTTCATTCAGTCAGTAGCTTCAAACATTTCTGGTATATGAAAAACATGTTTTTCAATGGCAAAAATCAATGAATATTGTAAATGCACAAACAGTAATATCTCCACATTGCACGGTGCAATTCTGAAATTTTTTGCTTTTTCCTGCTAATCCTAGCATGATAAAGAAGATTCAAAGAGAGTGAGATGCCAGCTCCTTTCATTCAGTCAGTAGCTTCAAACATTTCTGGTATATGAAAAACATGTTTTTCAATGGCAAAAATCAATGAATATTGTAAATGCACAAACAGTAATATCTCCACATTGCACGGTGCAATTCTGAAATTTTTTGCTTTTTCCTGTTAATCCTAGCATGATAAAGAAGATTCAAAGAGAGTGAGATGCCAGCTCCTTTCATTCAGTCAGTAGCTTCAAACATTTCTGGTATATGAAAAACATGTTTTTCAATGGCAAAAATCAATGAATATTGTAAATGCACAAACAGTAATATCTCCACATTGCAAGGTGCAATTCTGAAATTTTTAGCTTTTTCCTGTTAATCCTAGCATGATAAAGAAGATTCAAAGAGAGTGAGATGCCAGCTCCTTTCATTCAGTCAGTAGCTTCAAACATTTCTGGTATATGAAAAACATGTTTTTCAATGGCAAAAATCAATGAATATTGTAAATGCACAAACAGTAATATCTCCACATTGCAAGGTGCAATTCTGAAATTTTTAGCTTTTTCCTGTTAATCCTAGCATGATAAAGAAGATTCAAAGAGAGTGAGATGCCAGCTCCTTTCATTCAGTCAGTAGCTTCAAACATTTCTGGACGTTTTTCAATGGCAAAAATCAATGAATATTGTAAATGCACAAACAGTTATATCTCCACATTGCAAGGTGCAATTCTGAAATTTTTTGCTTTTTCCTGCTAATCCTAGCATGATAAAGAAGATTCAAAGAGAGTGAGATGCCAGCTCCTTTCATTCAGTCAGTAGCTTCAAACATTTCTGGTATATGAAAAACATGTTTTTCAATGGCAAAAATCAATGAATATTGTAAATGCACAAACAGTAATATCTCCACATTGCACGGTGCAATTCTGAAATTTTTAGCTTTTTCCTGTTAATCCTAGCATGATAAAGAAGATTCAAAGAGAGTGAGATGCCAGCTCCTTTCATTCAGTCAGTAGCTTCAAACATTTCTGGACGTTTTTCAATGGCAAAAATCAATGAATATTGTAAATGCACAAACAGTAATATCTCCACATTGCAAGGTGCAATTCTGAAATTTTTTGCTTTTTCCTGCTAATCCTAGCATGATAAAGAAGATTCAAAGAGAGTGAGATGCCAGCTCCTTTCATTCAGTCAGTAGCTTCAAACATTTCTGGTATATGAAAAACATGTTTTTCAATGGCAAAAATCAATGAATATTGTAAATGCACAAACAGTAATATCTCCACATTGCAAGGTGCAATTCTGAAATTTTTAGCTTTTTCCTGTTAATCCTAGCATGATAAAGAAGATTCAAAGAGAGTGAGATGCCAGCTCCTTTCATTCAGTCAGTAGCTTCAAACATTTCTGGACGTTTTTCAATGGCAAAAATCAATGAATATTGTAAATGCACAAACAGTAATATCTCCACATTGCACGGTGCAATTCTGAAATTTTTTGCTTTTTCCTGTTAATCCTAGCATGATAAAGAAGATTCAAAGAGAGTGAGATGCCAGCTCCTTTCATTCAGTCAGTAGCTTCAAACATTTCTGGTATATGAAAAACATGTTTTTCAATGGCAAAAATCAATGAATATTGTAAATGCACAAACAGTAATATCTCCACATTGCAAGGTGCAATTCTGAAATTTTTTGCTTTTTCCTGCTAATCCTAGCATGATAAAGAAGATTCAAAGAGAGTGAGATGCCAGCTCCTTTCATTCAGTCAGTAGCTTCAAACATTTCTGGACGTTTTTCAATGGCAAAAATCAATGAATATTGTAAATGCACAAACAGTAATATCTCCACATTGCACGGTGCAATTCTGAAATTTTTTGCTTTTTCCTGTTAATCCTAGCATGATAAAGAAGATTCAAAGAGAGTGAGATGCCAGCTCCTTTCATTCAGTCAGTAGCTTCAAACATTTCTGGTATATGAAAAACATGTTTTTCAATGGCAAAAATCAATGAATATTGTAAATGCACAAACAGTAATATCTCCACATTGCAAGGTGCAATTCTGAAATTTTTTGCTTTTTCCTGCTAATCCTAGCATGATAAAGAAGATTCAAAGAGAGTGAGATGCCAGCTCCTTTCATTCAGTCAGTAGCTTCAAACATTTCTGGTATATGAAAAACATGTTTTTCAATGGCAAAAATCAATGAATATTGTAAATGCACAAACAGTAATATCTCCACATTGCACGGTGCAATTCTGAAATTTTTTGCTTTTTCCTGCTAATCCTAGCATGATAAAGAAGATTCAAAGAGAGTGAGATGCCAGCTCCTTTCATTCAGTCAGTAGCTTCAAACATTTCTGGACGTTTTTCAATGGCAAAAATCAATGAATATTGTAAATGCACAAACAGTAATATCTCCACATTGCACGGTGCAATTCTGAAATTTTTAGCTTTTTCCTGCTAATCCTAGCATGATAAAGAAGATTCAAAGAGAGTGAGATGCCAGCTCCTTTCATTCAGTCAGTAGTTTCAAACATTTCTGGTATATGAAAAACATGTTTTTCAATGGCAAAAATCAATGAATATTGTAAATGCACAAACAGTAATATCTCCACATTGCACGGTGCAATTCTGAAATTTTTTGCTTTTTCCTGCTAATCCTAGCATGATAAAGAAGATTCAAAGAGAGTGAGATGCCAGCTCCTTTCATTCAGTCAGTAGCTTCAAACATTTCTGGACGTTTTTCAATGGCAAAAATCAATGAATATTGTAAATGCACAAACAGTAATATCTCCACATTGCACGGTGCAATTCTGAAATTTTTAGCTTTTTCCTGTTAATCCTAGCATGATAAAGAAGATTCAAAGAGAGTGAGATGCCAGCTCCTTTCATTCAGTCAGTAGCTTCAAACATTTCTGGTATATGAAAAACATGTTTTTCAATGGCAAAAATCAATGAATATTGTAAATGCACAAACAGTAATATCTCCACATTGCACGGTGCAATTCTGAAATTTTTTGCTTTTTCCTGCTAATCCTAGCATGATAAAGAAGATTCAAAGAGAGTGAGATGCCAGCTCCTTTCATTCAGTCAGTAGCTTCAAACATTTCTGGTATATGAAAAACATGTTTTTCAATGGCAAAAATCAATGAATATTGTAAATGCACAAACAGTAATATCTCCACATTGCACGGTGCAATTCTGAAATTTTTAGCTTTTTCCTGCTAATCCTAGCATGATAAAGAAGATTCAAAGAGAGTGAGATGCCAGCTCCTTTCATTCAGTCAGTAGCTTCAAACATTTCTGGTATATGAAAAACATGTTTTTCAATGGCAAAAATCAATGAATATTGTAAATGCACAAACAGTAATATCTCCACATTGCACGGTGCAATTCTGAAATTTTTAGCTTTTTCCTGTTAATCCTAGCATGATAAAGAAGATTCAAAGAGAGTGAGATGCCAGCTCCTTTCATTCAGTCAGTAGCTTCAAACATTTCTGGTATATGAAAAACATGTTTTTCAATGGCAAAAATCAATGAATATTGTAAATGCACAAACAGTAATATCTCCACATTGCAAGGTGCAATTCTGAAATTTTTAGCTTTTTCCTGCTAATCCTAGCATGATAAAGAAGATTCAAAGAGAGTGAGATGCCAGCTCCTTTCATTCAGTCAGTAGCTTCAAACATTTCTGGTATATGAAAAACATGTTTTTCAATGGCAAAAATCAATGAATATTGTAAATGCACAAACAGTAATATCTCCACATTGCAAGGTGCAATTCTGAAATTTTTAGCTTTTTCCTGTTAATCCTAGCATGATAAAGAAGATTCAAAGAGAGTGAGATGCCAGCTCCTTTCATTCAGTCAGTAGCTTCAAACATTTCTGGACGTTTTTCAATGGCAAAAATCAATGAATATTGTAAATGCACAAACAGTAATATCTCCACATTGCACGGTGCAATTCTGAAATTTTTAGCTTTTTCCTGTTAATCCTAGCATGATAAAGAAGATTCAAAGAGAGTGAGATGCCAGCTCCTTTCATTCAGTCAGTAGCTTCAAACATTTCTGGTATATGAAAAACATGTTTTTCAATGGCAAAAATCAATGAATATTGTAAATGCACAAACAGTAATATCTCCACATTGCAAGGTGCAATTCTGAAATTTTTAGCTTTTTCCTGTTAATCCTAGCATGATAAAGAAGATTCAAAGAGAGTGAGATGCCAGCTCCTTTCATTCAGTCAGTAGCTTCAAACATTTCTGGTATATGAAAAACATGTTTTTCAATGGCAAAAATCAATGAATATTGTAAATGCACAAACAGTAATATCTCCACATTGCACGGTGCAATTCTGAAATTTTTAGCTTTTTCCTGTTAATCCTAGCATGATAAAGAAGATTCAAAGAGAGTGAGATGCCAGCTCCTTTCATTCAGTCAGTAGCTTCAAACATTTCTGGACGTTTTTCAATGGCAAAAATCAATGAATATTGTAAATGCACAAACAGTAATATCTCCACATTGCAAGGTGCAATTCTGAAATTTTTAGCTTTTTCCTGCTAATCCTAGCATGATAAAGAAGATTCAAAGAGAGTGAGATGCCAGCTCCTTTCATTCAGTCAGTAGCTTCAAACATTTCTGGTATATGAAAAACATGTTTTTCAATGGCAAAAATCAATGAATATTGTAAATGCACAAACAGTAATATCTCCACATTGCACGGTGCAATTCTGAAATTTTTTGCTTTTTCCTGTTAATCCTAGCATGATAAAGAAGATTCAAAGAGAGTGAGATGCCAGCTCCTTTCATTCAGTCAGTAGCTTCAAACATTTCTGGTATATGAAAAACATGTTTTTCAATGGCAAAAATCAATGAATATTGTAAATGCACAAACAGTAATATCTCCACATTGCAAGGTGCAATTCTGAAATTTTTAGCTTTTTCCTGCTAATCCTAGCATGATAAAGAAGATTCAAAGAGAGTGAGATGCCAGCTCCTTTCATTCAGTCAGTAGCTTCAAACATTTCTGGTATATGAAAAACAGTTTTTCAATGGCAAAAATCAATGAATATTGTAAATGCACAAACAGTAATATCTCCACATTGCACGGTGCAATTCTGAAATTTTTTGCTTTTTCCTGTTAATCCTAGCATGATAAAGAAGATTCAAAGAGAGTGAGATGCCAGCTCCTTTCATTCAGTCAGTAGCTTCAAACATTTCTGGTATATGAAAAACATGTTTTTCAATGGCAAAAATCAATGAATATTGTAAATGCACAAACAGTAATATCTCCACATTGCAAGGTGCAATTCTGAAATTTTTAGCTTTTTCCTGCTAATCCTAGCATGATAAAGAAGATTCAAAGAGAGTGAGATGCCAGCTCCTTTCATTCAGTCAGTAGCTTCAAACATTTCTGGTAAAGGAAAAACATGTTTTTCAATGGCAAAAATCAATGAATATTGTAAATGCACAAACAGTAATATCTCCACATTGCACGGTGCAATTCTGAAATTTTTTAGCTTTTTCCTGTTAATCCTAGCATGATAAAGAAGATTCAAAGAGAGTGAGATGCCAGCTCCTTTCATTCAGTCAGTAGCTTCAAACATTTCTGGTATATGAAAAACATGTTTTTCAATGGCAAAAATCAATGAATATTGTAAATGCACAAACAGTAATATCTCCACATTGCACGGTGCAATTCTGAAATTTTTGCTTTTTCCTGCTAATCCTAGCATGATAAAGAAGATTCAAAGAGAGTGAGATGCCAGCTCCTTTCATTCAGTCAGTAGCTTCAAACATTTCTGGTATATGAAAAACATGTTTTTCAATGGCAAAAATCAATGAATATTGTAAATGCACAAACAGTAATATCTCCACATTGCACGGTGCAATTCTGAAATTTTTTGCTTTTTCCTGCTAATCCTAGCATGATAAAGAAGATTCAAAGAGAGTGAGATGCCAGCTCCTTTCATTCAGTCAGTAGCTTCAAACATTTCTGGTATATGAAAAAACATGTTTTTCAATGGCAAAAATCAATGAATATTGTAAATGCACAAACAGTAATATCTCCACATTGCACGGTGCAATTCTGAAATTTTTAGCTTTTTCCTGCTAATCCTAGCATGATAAAGAAGATTCAAAGAGAGTGAGATGCCAGCTCCTTTCATTCAGTCAGTAGCTTCAAACATTTCTGGTATATGAAAAACATGTTTTTCAATGGCAAAAATCAATGAATATTGTAAATGCACAAACAGTAATATCTCCACATTGCAAGGTGCAATTCTGAAATTTTTTGCTTTTTCCTGCTAATCCTAGCATGATAAAGAAGATTCAAAGAGAGTGAGATGCCAGCTCCTTTCATTCAGTCAGTAGCTTCAAACATTTCTGGACGTTTTTCAATGGCAAAAATCAATGAATATTGTAAATGCACAAACAGTAATATCTCCACATTGCACGGTGCAATTCTGAAATTTTTAGCTTTTTCCTGTTAATCCTAGCATGATAAAGAAGATTCAAAGAGAGTGAGATGCCAGCTCCTTTCATTCAGTCAGTAGCTTCAAACATTTCTGGTATATGAAAAACATGTTTTTCAATGGCAAAAATCAATGAATATTGTAAATGCACAAACAGTAATATCTCCACATTGCACGGTGCAATTCTGAAATTTTTAGCTTTTTCCTGCTAATCCTAGCATGATAAAGAAGATTCAAAGAGAGTGAGATGCCAGCTCCTTTCATTCAGTCAGTAGCTTCAAACATTTCTGGTATATGAAAAACATGTTTTTCAATGGCAAAAATCAATGAATATTGTAAATGCACAAACAGTAATATCTCCACATTGCACGGTGCAATTCTGAAATTTTTAGCTTTTTCCTGCTAATCCTAGCATGATAAAGAAGATTCAAAGAGAGTGAGATGCCAGCTCCTTTCATTCAGTCAGTAGCTTCAAACATTTCTGGTATATGAAAAACATGTTTTTCAATGGCAAAAATCAATGAATATTGTAAATGCACAAACAGTAATATCTCCACATTGCACGGTGCAATTCTGAAATTTTTAGCTTTTTCCTGTTAATCCTAGCATGATAAAGAAGATTCAAAGAGAGTGAGATGCCAGCTCCCTTTCATTCAGTCAGTAGCTTCAAACATTTCTGGTATATGAAAAACATGTTTTTCAATGGCAAAAATCAATGAATATTGTAAATGCACAAACAGTAATATCTCCACATTGCAAGGTGCAATTCTGAAATTTTTAGCTTTTTTCCTGTTAATCCTAGCATGATAAAGAAGATTCAAAGAGAGTGAGATGCCAGCTCCTTTCATTCAGTCAGTAGCTTCAAACATTTCTGGTATATGAAAACATGTTTTTCAATTGGCAAAAATCAATGAATATTGTAAATGCACAAACAGTAATATCTCCACATTGCACGGTGCAATTCTGAAATTTTAGCTTTTTCCTGTTAATCCTAGCATGATAAAGAAGATTCAAAGAGAGTGAGATGCCAGCTCCTTTCATTCAGTCAGTAGCTTCAAACATTTCTGGACGTTTTTCAATGGCAAAAATCAATGAATATTGTAAATGCACAAACAGTAATATCTCCACATTGCACGGTGCAATTCTGAAATTTTTAGCTTTTTCCTGTTAATCCTAGCATGATAAAGAAGATTCAAAGAGAGTGAGATGCCAGCTCCTTTCATTCAGTCAGTAGCTTCAAACATTTCTGGTATATGAAAAAACATGTTTTTCAATGGCAAAAATCAATGAATATTGTAAATGCACAAACAGTAATATCTCCACATTGCAAGGTGCAATTCTGAAATTTTTTGCTTTTTCCTGTTAATCCTAGCATGATAAAGAAGATTCAAAGAGAGTGAGATGCCAGCTCCTTTCATTCAGTCAGTAGCTTCAAACAATTTCTGGTATATGAAAAACATGTTTTTCAATGGCAAAAATCAATGAATATTGTAAATGCACAAACAGTAATATCTCCACATTGCACGGTGCAATTCTGAAATTTTTAGCTTTTTCCTGTTAATCCTAGCATGATAAAGAAGATTCAAAGAGAGTGAGATGCCAGCTCCTTTCATTCAGTCAGTAGCTTCAAACATTTCTGGACGTTTTTCAATGGCAAAAATTCAATGAATATTGTAAATGCACAAACAGTAATATCTCCACATTGCAAGTGCAATTCTGAAATTTTTAGCTTTTTCCTGCTAATCCTAGCATGATAAAGAAGATTCAAAGAGAGTGAGATGCCAGCTCCTTTCATTCAGTCAGTAGCTTCAAACATTTCTGGTATATGAAAAACATGTTTTTCAATGGCAAAAATCAATGAATATTGTAAATGCACAAACAGTAATTTCTCCACATTGCAAGGTGCAATTCTGAAATTTTTTGCTTTTTCCTGTTAATCCTAGCATGATAAAGAAGATTCAAAGAGAGTGAGATGCCAGCTCCTTTCATTCAGTCAGTAGCTTCAAACATTTCTGGTATATGAAAAACATGTTTTTCAATGGCAAAAATCAATGAATATTGTAAATGCACAAACAGTAATATCTCCACATTGCACGGTGCAATTCTGAAATTTTTAGCTTTTTCCTGTTAATCCTAGCATGATAAAGAAGATTCAAAGAGAGTGAGATGCCAGCTCCTTTCATTCAGTCAGTAGCTTCAAACATTTCTGGACGTTTTTCAATGGCAAAAATCAATGAATATTGTAAATGCACAAACAGTAATATCTCACATTGCACGGTGCAATTCTGAAATTTTTTGCTTTTTCCGGTAATCCTAGCATGATAAAGAAGATTCAAAGAGAGTGAGATGCCAGCTCCTTTCATTCAGTCAGTAGCTTCAAACATTTCTGGTATATGAAAAACATGTTTTTCAATGGCAAAAATCAATGAATATTGTAAATGCACAAACAGTAATATCTCCACATTGCACGGTGCAATTCTGAAATTTTTTGCTTTTTCCTGCTAATCCTAGCATGATAAAGAAGATTCAAAGAGAGTGAGATGCCAGCTCCTTTCATTCAGTCAGTAGCTTCAAACATTTCTGGTATATGAAAAACATGTTTTCAATGGCAAAAATCAATGAATATTGTAAATGCACAAACAGTAAATATCTCCACATTGCACGGTGCAATTCTGAAATTTTTAGCTTTTTCCTGCTAATCCTAGCATGATAAAGAAGATTCAAAGAGAGTGAGATGCCAGCTCCTTTCATTCAGTCAGTAGCTTCAAACATTTCTGGTATATGAAAAACTTGTTTTTCAATGGCAAAAATCAATGAATATTGTAAATGCACAAACAGTAATATCTCCACATTGCAAGGTGCAATTCTGAAATTTTTAGCTTTTTCCTGCTAATCCTAGCATGATAAAGAAGATTCAAAGAGAGTGAGATGCCAGCTCCTTTCATTCAGTCAGTAGCTTCAAACATTTCTGGACGTTTTTCAATGGCAAAAATCAATGAATATTGTAAATGCACAAACAGTAATATCTCCACATTGCACGGTGCAATTCTGAAATTTTTTGCTTTTTCCTGTTAATCCTAGCATGATAAAGAAGATTCAAAGAGAGTGAGATGCCAGCTCCTTTCATTCAGTCAGTAGCTTCAAACATTTCTGGTATATGAAAAACATGTTTTTCAATGGCAAAAATCAATGAATATTGTAAATGCACAAACAGTAATATCTCCACATTGCACGGTGCAATTCTGAAATTTTTAGCTTTTTCCTGTTAATCCTAGCATGATAAAGAAGATTCAAAGAGAGTGAGATGCCAGCTCCTTTCATTCAGTCAGTAGCTTCAAACATTTCTGGACGTTTTTCAATGGCAAAAATCAATGAATATTGTAAATGCACAAACAGTAATATCTCCACATTGCACGGTGCAATTCTGAAATTTTTTGCTTTTTCCTGCTAATCCTAGCATGATAAAGAAGATTCAAAGAGAGTGAGATGCCAGCTCCTTTCATTCAGTCAGTAGCTTCAAACATTTCTGGTAAAAAAAACATGTTTTTCAATGGCAAAAATCAATGAATATTGTAAATGCACAAACAGTAATATCTCCACATTGCAAGGTGCAATTCTGAAATTTTTTGCTTTTTCCTGCTAATCCTAGCATGATAAAGAAGATTCAAAGAGAGTGAGATGCAGCTCCTTTCATTCAGTCAGTAGCTCAAACATTTCTGGACGTTTTTCAATGGCAAAAATCAATGAATATTTAAATGCACAAACAGTAATATCTCCACATTGCACGGTGCAATTCTGAAATTTTTTGCTTTTTCCTGCTAATCCTAGCATGATAAAGAAGATTCAAGAAGAGTGAGATGCCAGCTCCTTTCATTCAGTCAGTAGCTTCAAACATTTCTGGTATATGAAAAACATGTTTTTCAATGGCAAAATCAATGAATATTGTAAATGCACAAACAGTAATATCTCCACATTGCAAGGTGCAATTCTGAAATTTTTAGCTTTTTCCTGCTAATCCTAGCATGATAAAGAAGATTCAAAGAGAGTGAGATGCCAGCTCCTTTCATTCAGTCAGTAGCTCAAACATTTCTGGACGTTTCAATGGCAAAAATCAATGAATATTGTAAATGCACAAACAGTAATATCTCCACATTGCAACGTGGCAATTCTGAAATTTTTTGCTTTTTTCCTGTTATTCCTAGCATGATTAAAGAAGATTCAAAGAGAGTGAGATGCCAGCTCCTTTCATTCAGTCAGTAGCTTCAAACATTTCTGGTATATGAAAACATGTTTTTCAATGGCAAAATCAATGAATATTGTAAATGCACAAACAGTAATATCTCCACATTGCACGGTGCAATTCTGAAATTTTTAGCTTTTTCCTGTTAATCCTAG
>NW_027367453.1:0-58041 GCF_046119375.1 Phyllobates terribilis | reverse complement strand
ACCGGAGCACACATTTTCTCGTTAGCATGCCCCCGGAGCACACCTTCTCCCGTTAGCATGCCACCGGAACACACCTTTCCCCGTTAGCATCCACTGGAGAACACCTTTTCCCTTTAGCATGCCACTGGAGCACACCTTTTTCGTTATCATGCCACCATTGCACACCTTTTACAGTTAGCAAGCCACCATAGCACACCTTTTCCCGTTAGCATGCCACTGTATCACACCTTTTCTTGTTAGCATGCCACAGTAGCACACCTTCTCCCGTTAGCATGCCTCCGGAGCACACCTTTCCCTGTTAGCATGCCACCGGAGCACACCTTTTCCCATTAGCATGCCACCGGAGCACATCTTGTATCGTTAGCATGCCACCATTGCTCACCTTTTCCCGTTAGCATGCCACCGTTGCACACTTTTTCTCGTTAGCATGGCACCGGAGCACACCTTTTCCAGTTGTTGCCACCGGAGCACACCTTCTCCTGTTAGCATGCCACCGTTGCACACCTTTTCCCGTTATCATACCCCCGGAGCATACCTTTTCCCATTAGCATGCCACCGGAGCACACCTTTAACCGTTAGCATGCCACCATTGCACACCTTTTTCCGTTAGCATGCCACCGTTGCACACATTTTCCCGCTAGCATGCCACCGGAGCACACCTTTTCCCATTGTTCCCACCGTAGCACACCTTCTGCCGTTAGCATGCCACCGTTGCACACCTTTTTCCAATATCATGCCACTGGAGCATACCTTTTTCCGTTAGCATGCCACCGGAGCATACCTTTTACCGCTAGCATGCCACTGGAGCGCACCTTTTACCGTTAGCATGCCACCAGAGCACACCTTCTCCCGTTAGCGTGCCACCGTAGCATATCTTTTTCCATTGGCATGCCACCGGAGCACAGCTTTTCCCGTTAGCATGCCACAGGAGCACACCTTTTTCCATTAGCATGCCACCGGAGCACACGTTTTCCCGTTAGCATGCCACCGGAGCACACCTTTTCCTGTTAGCATGCCACCGTTGCACACCTTTTCCCGTTAGCATGCCACCGGAGCACACCTTTTTCCGTTATCATGCCACCGTTGCACACCTTTTACCGTTAGCTTGCCACGATAGCACACCTTTTCCCATTAGCATGCCACCATAGCACACCTTTTCCCGTTAGCATACCACTGTAGCACACCTTTTCTTGTTAGCATGCCACAGTAGGACACCTTCTTCCGTTAGCATGCCACCGGAGCACACCTTTCCCTGTTAGCATGCCACCAGAGCACACCTTTTCCCGTTAGCATGCCACCGGAGCACATCTTGTATCGTTAGCATGCCACCGGAGCTCACCTTTTACCGAAAGCAAGCCACAGGAGCACACCTTTTACTGTTAGCATGCCACCATAGCACACCTCTTCCCGTTAGCATGCCACCATAGCGCACCTCTTCTCATTAGCATGCCACCGTAGCACACTTTCTCACGTTAGCATGCCACCGGAGCACACCTTTCCGTGTTTGCATGCCACCGGAGCACACCTTTTTCTGTTATCTTGCCACCGGAGCACACCTTGTATCGTTAGCATGCCACCGTAGCACACCTTTTACCGTTAGCATGCCAGCGGAGAACACCTCTTACCGTTAACATGCCATCGGAGCACACCTTTTACCATTAGTAAGCCACTGTAGCACACCTTTTACCATCAGCATGCCACCGGAGCACACATTTTCCCGTTAGCATGCCCCCGGAGCACATTTTCTCCTGTTAGCATGCCACCGGAGCACACCTTCTCCCATTAGCATGCAACCGGAGCACACATTTTCCGTTAGCATGCCCCCGGAGCACACCTTCTCCCGTTAGCATGCCACCGGAACACACCTTTCCCCGTTAGCATCCACTGGAGAACACCTTTTCCCTTTAGCATGCCACCGGAGCACACCTTTTTCGTTATCATACCACCATTGCACACCTTTTACAGTTAGCAAGCCACCATAGCACACCTTTTCCCGTTAGCATGCCACTGTAGCACACTTTTTCTTGTTAGCATGCCACAGTAGCACACATTCTCCCTTTAGCATGCCACCGGAGCACACCTTTCCCTGTTAGCATGCCACTGGAGCACACCTTTTCCCATTAGCATGCCACCGGAGCACATCTTGTATCGTTAGCATGCCACCATTGCTCACCTTTTCCCGTTAGCATGCCACTGTTGCACACCTTTTCTCGTTAGCATGCCACCGGAGCACACCTTTTCCAGTTGTTGCCACCGGAGCACACCTTCTCCTGTTAGCATGCCACCGTTGGACACCTTTTCCTGTTATCATACCCCCGGAGCATACCTTTTCCCATTAGCATGCCACTGGAGCACACCTTTTACTGTTAGCATGCCACCATTGCACACCTTTTTCCGTTAGCATGCCACCGTTGCACACATTTTCCCGTTAGCATGCCACCGGAGCACACCTTTTCCCATTGTTTCCACCGGAGCACACCTTCTGCCGTTAGCATGTCACCGTTGCACACCTTTTCCCAATATCATGCCACTGGAGCATACCTTTTTCCATTAGCATGACACCGGAGCATACCTTTTACCACTAGCATGCCACTGGAGCGCACCTTTTACCGTTAGCATGCCTCCATTGCACACCTTTTTACGTTAGCATGCCACCGTTGCACACATTTTCCCGTTAGAATGCCACTGGAGCACACCTTTTCCCATTGTTCCCACCGGAGCACACCTTCTGCCGTTAGCATTCCACCGTTGCACACCTTTTCGCAATATCATGCCACTGGAGCATAACTTTTTTAGTTAGCATGCCACCGGAGCACACCTTTTACCGCTAGCATGCCACTGGAGCACACCTTTTACCGTTAGCATGCCACCAGAGCACCCCTTTTCCCGTTAGCATGCCACTAGAGCACACCTTTTCCCGTTAGCATGCCACCGGAGCACATCTTGTATCGTTAGCATGCCACCGGATCACACCTTTTACCGAAAGCAAGCCACAGGAGCACACCTTTTACTGTTAGCATGCCGCCATAGCACACCTCTTCCCGTTAGCATGCCACCATAGCGCACCTCTTCTCGTTAGCATGCCACCGTAGCACACTTTCTCACGTTAGCATGCCACCGGAGCACACCTTTCCGTGTTTGCATGCCACCGGAGCACACCTTTTTCCATTATCTTGCCACCGGAGCACACCTTGTATCGTTAGCATGCCACCGTAGCACACCTTTTACCGTTAGCATGCCAGCGGAGAACACCTCTTACCGTTAACATGCCATCGGAGCACACCTTTTACCATTAGTAAGCCACTGGAGCACTCCTTTTACCATCAGCATGCCACCGGAGCACACATTTTCCCGTTAGCATGCCCCCGGAGCACATTTTCTCCTGTTAGCATGCCACCGGAGCACACCTTCTCCCATTAGCATGCCACCGGAACACACCTTTCCCGGTTAGCATCCACTGGAGAACATCTTTTCCCTTTAGCATGCCACCGTAGCACACCTATTCCCGTTAGCATGCCACAGTACCACACCTTTTCCCGTTAGCATGCCACCAGAGCATACCTTTACCTTTAGCATGCCACTGGAGCACACCTTTTCCCGTTAGCATGCTACAGTAGCACACCTTCTCACGTTAGCATGCCGCCGGAGCACAACTTTCCCTGTCAGCATTCCACCGGAGTACACCTTTTCCCGTTAGCATGCCACAAGAGCACACCTTGCATCGTTAGCGTGCCACCTGAGCACACGTTTAACTGTTAGCATGCCAACGGAGAACACCTTTTACCGTTAGCATGCCGCCGGAGCACACCTTTTACCATCAGCATGCCACCGGAGCACACCTTTTCCGTTAGCATGCCACCGGAGCACACCTTTTCCCGTTAGCATGCCACCGGAGCACACCTTTTCCCGTTAGCATGCCACCGGAGCACACCTTTTCCTGTTAGCATGCCACCGTTGCACACCTTTTCCCGTTAGCATGCCACCGGAGCACACCTTTTACCGTTATCATGCCACCGTTGCACACCTTTTACCGTTAGCATGCCACCATAGCACACATTTTACCATTAGCATGCCATCATAGCACACCTTTTCCAGTTAGCATGCCACTGTAGCACACCTTTTCTTGTTAGCATGCCACAGTAGCACACCTTCTTCCGTTAGCATGCCACCGGAGCACACCTTTCCCTGTTAGCATGCCACCGGAGCACACCTTTTCCCATTAGCATGCCACCGGAGCACATCTTGTATCGCTAGCATGCCACCAGAGCACACATTTTACCGAAAGGAAGCCAGCAGAGCACACGTTTTACCGTTAGCATGCCACCATAGCACACCTTTTCCCGTTTGCATGCCACCGTAGCGCACCTCTTCTCGTTAGCATGCCATTGTAGCACACTTTCTTACGTTAGCATGCGAACGGAGCACACCTTTCCGTGTTAGCATGCCACCGGAGCACACCTTTTCCTGTTAGCATGCCACCAGAGCACACCTTGTATCGTTAGCATGCCACCGTAGCACACCTTTTACCGTTAGCATGCCAACGGAGAAAACCTTTTACCGTTAACATGCCACCGGAGCACACCTTTTACCGTTAGTATGCCACTGGAGCACACCTTTTACCATCAGCATGCCACCAGAGCACACCTTTACCATGAGCATGCCACAGTATTACACCTTTTCCCATTAGTATGCCGCTGTAGCACACCTTTTTCCATTAGCATGCCACCGGTGCACACCTTTTCCCGCTAGCATGTCACCGGAGCACACCTTTTCCCGTTAGCATGCAACCGGAGCACACATTTTCCCGTTAGCATGCCCCCGGAGCACATTTTCTCCTGTTAGCATGCCACTGGAGCACACCTTCTCCCGTTAGCATGCCATCATAGCACACCTTTTCCAGTTAGCATGCCACTGTAGCACACCTTTTCTTGTTAGCATGCCACAGTAGCACACCTTCTCCCGTTAGCATGCCACCGGAGCACACCTTTCCCTGTTAGCATGCCACCGGAGCACACCTTTTCCCGTTAGCATGCCACCGGAGCACATCTTGTATCGCTAGCATGCCACCAGAGCACACATTTTACCGAAAGGAAGCCACCAGAGCACACCTTTTACAGTTACCATGCCACCATAGCACACCTTTTCCCGTTTGCATGCCACCGTAGCGCACCTCTTCTCGTTAGCATGCCATTGTAGCACACTTTCTTACGTTAGCATGCGACCGGAGCACACCTTTCCGTGTTAGCATGTCACCGGAGCACACCTTTTCCCATTAGCATGCCACCGGAGCACACCTTGTATCGTTAGCATGCCACCGGAGCACACCTTTCCCGTTAGCATGCCACCGTAGCGCACCTCTTCTCATTAGCATGTCACCGTAGCACACTTTCTCACGTTAGCATGCCACCGGAGCACACCTTTCCGTGTTAGCATGCCATCGGAGCACACCTTTTCCCGTTAGCATGCCACCAGAGCACACCTTGTATCGTTAGCATGCCACCGTAGCACACCTTTTACCGTTAGCATGCCACAGTAGCACACCTTCTTCCGTTAGCATGCCACCGGAGCACACCTTTCCCTGTTAGCATGCCACCGGAGCACACCTTTTCCCATTAGCATGCCACCGGAGCACATCTTGTATCGCTAGCATGCCACCAGAGCACACATTTTACCGAAAGGAAGCCAGCAGAGCACACGTTTTACCGTTAGCATGCCACCATAGCACACCTTTTCCCGTTTGCATGCCACCGTAGCGCACCTCTTCTCGTTAGCATGCCATTGTAGCACACTTTCTTACGTTAGCATGCGAACGGAGCACACCTTTCCGTGTTAGCATGCCACCGGAGCACACCTTTTCCTGTTAGCATGCCACCAGAGCACACCTTGTATCGTTAGCATGCCACCGTAGCACACCTTTTACCGTTAGCATGCCAACGGAGAAAACCTTTTACCGTTAACATGCCACCGGAGCACACCTTTTACCGTTAGTATGCCACTGGAGCACACCTTTTACCATCAGCATGCCACCAGAGCACACCTTTACCATGAGCATGCCACAGTATTACACCTTTTCCCATTAGTATGCCGCTGTAGCACACCTTTTTCCATTAGCATGCCACCGGTGCACACCTTTTCCCGCTAGCATGTCACCGGAGCACACCTTTTCCCGTTAGCATGCAACCGGAGCACACATTTTCCCGTTAGCATGCCCCCGGAGCACATTTTCTCCTGTTAGCATGCCACTGGAGCACACCTTCTCCCGTTAGCATGCCATCATAGCACACCTTTTCCAGTTAGCATGCCACTGTAGCACACCTTTTCTTGTTAGCATGCCACAGTAGCACACCTTCTCCCGTTAGCATGCCACCGGAGCACACCTTTCCCTGTTAGCATGCCACCGGAGCACACCTTTTCCCGTTAGCATGCCACCGGAGCACATCTTGTATCGCTAGCATGCCACCAGAGCACACATTTTACCGAAAGGAAGCCACCAGAGCACACCTTTTACAGTTACCATGCCACCATAGCACACCTTTTCCCGTTTGCATGCCACCGTAGCGCACCTCTTCTCGTTAGCATGCCATTGTAGCACACTTTCTTACGTTAGCATGCGACCGGAGCACACCTTTCCGTGTTAGCATGTCACCGGAGCACACCTTTTCCCGTTAGCATGCCACCGGAGCACACCTTGTATCGTTAGCATGCCACCGGAGCACACCTTTCCCGTTAGCATGCCACCGTAGCGCACCTCTTCTCATTAGCATGCCACCGTAGCACACTTTCTCACGTTAGCATGCCACCGGAGCACACCTTTCCGTGTTAGCATGCCATCGGAGCACACCTTTTCCCGTTAGCATGCCACCAGAGCACACCTTGTATCGTTAGCATGCCACCGTAGCACACCTTTTACCGTTAGCATGCCAACGGAGAACACCTTTTACCGTTAACATGCCACCGGAGCACACCTTTTACCGTTAGTATGCCACCGGAGCACACCTTTCCCTGTTAGCATGCCACCGGAGCACACCTTTTCCCGTTAGCATGCCACCGGAGCACATCTTGTATCGTTAGCATGCCACCGGAGCACACCTCTTACTGAAAGCAAGCCACCGGAGCACACCTTTTACCGAAAGCAAGCCACCGGAGCACACCTTTTACTGTTAGCATGCCACCATAGCGCACCTCTTCCCGTTAGCATGCCACCATAGCGCACCTCTTCTCGTTAGCATGCCACCGTAGCACACTTTCTCACGTTAGCATGCCACCGGAGCACACCTTTCCGTGTTTGCATGCCACCGGAGCACACCTTTTCCCGTTATCTTGCCACCGGAGCACACCTTGTATCGTTAGCATGCCACCGGAGCACACCTTTTCCCGTTAGCATGCCACCGTAGCGCTCCTCTTCTCGTTAGCATGCCACCGTAGCACACTTTCCCACGTTAGCATGCCACTGGAGCACACCTTTCCTTGTTAGCATGCCACTGGAGCACACCTTTTCCCGTTAGCATGCCACCGGAGCACACCTTGTATCGTTAAGCATGACAACGTATCACACCTTTTACCGTTAGCATGCCAACGGAGAACACCTTTTACCATTAACATGCCACCAGAGCACACCTTTACCGTGAGCATGCCACAGTATTACTCCTTTTCCCGTTAGCATGCCACCGGAGCACATCTTGTATCGTTAGCATGCCACCGGAGCACACCTTTTACCAAAAGCAAGCCACCGGAGCACACCTTTTACTGTTAGCATGCCACCATGGCACACCTTTTCCCATTAGCATGCCACCCTAGCGCTCCTCTTCTCGTTAGCATGCCACCGTAGCACTCTTTCTCACTTTAGCATGCCACCGGAGCACACCTTTCCGTATTAGCATGCCACCGGAGCACCCCTTTTCCCGTTAGCATGCCACCGGAGCACACCTTGTATCGTTAGCATGCCACCGGAGAACACCTTTTCCCGTTAGCATGCCACCGTAGCGCTCCTCTTCTCGTTAGCATGCCACCGGAGCACACTTTCTCACGTTAGCAAGCCACCGGATCACACCTTTCCGTGTTAGCATGCCACTGGAGCACACCTTTTCCCGTTAGCATGCCACCGGAGCACACCTTGTATCGTTAAGCATGACACTGTATCACACCTTTTACCGTTAGCATGCCAACGGAAAACACCTTTTACCGTTAACATGCCACCGGAGCACAACTTTTACCGTTAGTATGCCACCGGAGCACACCTTTTACCATCAGCATGCCACCAGAGCACACCTTTACCGTGAGCATGCCACAGTATTACACCTTTTCCAGTTAGTATGCCGCTGTAGCACACCTTTTTCCTTTAGCATGCCACCGGTGCACATCTTTTCCCGCTAGCATGTCACCGTAGCACACCTTTTCCTGTTAGCATGCCATCGGAGCACACATTTTCCCGTTAGCATGCCCCCGGAGCACATTTTCTCCTGTTAGCATGCCACCGGAGCACACCTTCTCCCATTAGCATGCCACCGGAACACACCTTTCCCCATTATCATCCACTGGAGAACACCTTTTCCCTTTAGCATGCCACCGTAGCACACCTTTTCCCGTTAGCATGCCACAGTACCACACCTTTTCCCGTTAGCATGCCACCAGAGCACACCTTTACCTTTAGCATGCCACCGGAGCACACCTTTTCCCTTTAGCATGCTACAGTAGCACACCTTCTCACGTTAGCATGCCACCGGAGCACAACTTTCCCTGTTAGCATCCCACCGGAGCACACCTTTTCCCGTTAGCATGCCACCGGAGCACACCTTTACCATTAGCATGCCACCGGAGCACACGTTTTACCATTAGCATGCCACCAGAGCACTCCTTCTCCCGTTACCATGCCACCGTAGCCCACCTTTTCCTATTAGCATGCAACTGTAGCACACCTTTTCCCGTTAGCATGCAACTGTAGCACACTGTTTCCCGTTAGCATACAACTGTAGCCCACCTTTTCCCATTAGCATGCAACTGTAGCACACCTTCTCCCTTTAGCATGCCAACGGAGGACACCTTTCCCGTTTAGCATGCCACCGGAGCACTTCTTTCCCCGTTAGCATGCCACAGGAGCACACCTTTTCCTGTTAGCATACCACCGAAGCACACCTTTACCATTAGCATGCCACCGGAGCACACCCTTTACCGTTAGCATGCCATCAGAGGACACCTTTGACCGTTAGCATGCCACCGGAGCACACCTTTACCATTAGCATGCCACCGGAGCACACCTTTTCCCGTTAGCATGCCATCGGAGCACCCTTTTCCCATTGACATGGCAGCGGAGCACACCTTTTCCCGTTAGCATGCCACGGGAGCACACCTTTCACCGTTAGCATGTCACCGGAGCACACCTTTACCGTTAGCATGCCACCGGAGCACACCTTTTCTTGCTAGCATGCCATTGGAGCACACCTTTTCCCGTTGACATGCCACCGGAGCACACCTTTACCGTTAGCATGCCACCGTAGCACACCTTTCCCCGTTAGCATGCCACCGTAGCACACCTTTTTCAGTTAGCATGCCACTGGAGCAAACCTTTTGCCGTTAGCATGCCACCGTAGCACACCTTCTCTTGTTGGCAAGCCACCGGAGCACACCTTTTACCGTCAGCATGTAATCGTAGCACACCATCTCCCGTTAGCATGTCACCGGAGCACACCTTTTCCTGTTAGCATGCCACTGAAGCACACCTTCTCCCATTAGCATGCCACCGGAGCACACCTTTTCCAGTTAGCATGCCACCGAACCACATGTTCTCCCGTTAGCATGCCACCGTAGCACACTTTTTCCGTTAGCATGCCACCGGAGCACACCTTTTACCATGAGCATGCCACCGTAGCACACATTTTCCCGTTAGCATGCCACCGGAGCACATCTTTTCCCGTTAGCATGCCACCGGAGCTCACCTTTTACCGTTAGTATGCCACCGGAGCATACCTTTTACCGTTAGCATGCCACCAGAGCACAGCTTTTCCCCTTAGCATGCCACCGGAGCACACCTTTTACCATTAGCATGCCACCAGAGCACAGCTTTTCCCCTTAGCATGCCACCGGAGCACACCTTTTACCGTTAGCATGCTACCGGAGCACACCTTTTACCACTAGCATGTCACCGGAGCACACCTTTTCCTGTTAGCATACCACCGGAGCACACCTTTACCGTTAGCATGCCACCGGAGCACACCCTTTACCACTAGCATGCCACTGGAGCACACCTTTTCCCTTTAGCATGCCACAGGAGCACACCTTTAACATTATCATGCCACCGGAGCACACCTTTTTCCATTAGCATGCCACTGGAGCACACCTTTAACCATTAGCATGCCACCGGAGCACACCTTTACCGTTAGCATGCCATGATAGCACACGTTTTATCGTTTGCATGCCACCGGAGCCCGCCTTTACCATTAGCATGCCACCGCAGCACACCTTTCCCCGTTAGCATGCCACCGGAGCACACGTTTTTCCGTTAGCATGCCAACGGGGCACACCTTTAACCATTAGCATGCCACCGGAGCCCGCCTTTCCCATTAGCATGCCACCGGAGCACACTTTTTCCTGTTAGCATGCCACCAGAGCATACCTTTTACTGTTAGCATGCCACCGGAGCACAACTTTTCCGTTAGCATGCCACCGGAGCACACCTTTACTGTTAGCATGCCACCGTAGCCCATCTTTACCCGTTAACATGCCACCGTAGGACACCTCTTTCCATTAGCATGCCACCGGAAGACAACTTCTCCCGTCAGCATGCCACCGGAGCACACTTTTCGCGTTAGCATGACACTGGAGCACACCTTTACCGTTAGCTTGTCACCGTAGTACACCTTTTCCCGTTAGCATGCCACCGGAGCACACCTTTAACATTAGCATGCCAACGGAGCACACCTTTTTCCATTAGCATGCCACTGGAGCACACCTTTAACCATTAGCATGCCACCGGAGCACACCTTTACCGTTATCATGCCACCGCAGCACACCTTTTCCCATTAGCATGCCACGATAGCACACGTTTTATCATTTGCATGCCACCGGAGCCCGCCTTTACCGTTAGCATGCCACCGCAGCACACCTTTCCCCGTTAGCATGCCACAGGAGCACACGTTTTTCCGTTAGCATGCCAACGGGGCACACCTTTAACCATTAGCATGCCACCGGAGCCCGCCTTTCCCATTAGCATGCCACCGGAGCACACTTTTTCCTGTTAGCATGCCACCAGAGCACACCTTTTACTGTTAGCATGCCACCGGAGCACAACTTTTCCGTTAGCATGCCACCGGAACACACCTTTTCCCGTTAGCATGCCACCGGAGCACACCTTTACTGTTAGCATGCCACTGTAGCCCATCTTTACCCGTTAGCATGCCACCGTAGGACACATCTTTCCATTAGCATGCCACCGGAAGACAACTTCTCCCGTCAGCATGCCACCGGAGCACACTTTTCGCGTTAGCATGACACTGGAGCACACCTTTACCGTTAGCTTGTCACCGTAGTACACCTTTTCCCGTTAGCATGCCACCGTAGCACACCTTTTCCCGTTAGCATGCCACCGGAGCACACCTTTTCCCGTTAGCATGCCACCGGAGCACACCTTTACTGTTAGCATGCCACCGGAGCACAAGTTTTACCTTTAGCATGCCACCGGAGCACAGCTTCTCCCGTTACCAGGCCACCGTAGCCCACCTTTTCCTATTAGAATGCAACTGTAGCCCACCTTTTCCCATTAGCATGCAACTGTAGCACACCTTTTCCCGTTAGCATGCAACTGTAGACCACCTTTTCCCGTTAGCATACAACTGTAGCACACCTTCTCCCTTTAGCATGCCACCGGAGGACACCTTTCCCGGTTAGCATGCCACCAGAGCACACCTTTTCCCGTTAGCATGCCACCGGAGCACACCTTTTCCCGTCAGCATACCACCGGAGCGCACCTTTTCCCGTTAGCATGACACCGGAGCACACCCTTGCCGTTAGCATGCCACCGTAGCACACCTTTTTCCCATTAGCATGTCACCGGAGCACACCTTTACCATTAGCATGCCAATGTAGCACACATTTTTCCCGTTAGCAAACCACCAGAGCACACCTTTCCGTTAGCATGCCACCGGAGCACACCTTTTACCATTAGCATGCCACCGGAGCACACCTTTACCATTAGCAAGCCACCGTAGCACACCTCTCCCAATTAGCATGCCACCGTAGCACACCTTTTTCTGTTAGCATGCCACAGGAGCACAACTTTTCCCGTTAGCATGCCACCAGAGCACACCTTTTCCCGTTAGCATGCCATCGGAGTACAACTTTTTCTATTAGCATGCCACCAGATCACACCTTTTCCTGTTAGCATGCCACTGGAGCATACCTTTTCCCATTAGCATGCCAAAGGAGCACACCTTTTCCCGTTAGCATGTCACCGGAGCACACCGCTTTCCCGTGAGTATGCCACTGTAGCACGCCTTTTCCCGTTAGCATGCCACCGGAGCACACCTTTTACAATGAGCATGCAAACGTACCACACATTTTTCCGTGAGCATGCCACCGTAACACACCTTTTGCCATTAGCATGCCACCGTAGCACACCTCTTTCCATTAGCATGCCACCGGAGCACACCTTTTCCCGTTAGTATGCCACCGGAGCAAACCTTCTCCCGTTAGCATGCCACTGGAGCACACCTTTTCCCGTCAGCATGCCACCGGAGCACACCTTTCTCCATTAGCATGCCACCAGATCACACCTTTTCCCGTTAGCATGCCACCGGAGCACACCTTTTCCCATTAGCATGCCACCGTAGCACACCTTTACTCATTATCATGCCACCGGAGCACTCCTTCTACCGTTAGCATGCCACCGGAGCACACCCTTTACCATGAGCATGCCACCGCAGCACGCATTTTCCCGTTAGCATGCCACCGGAGCACATCTTTTCCCGTTAGCATGCCACCGGAGCACACCTTTTACCGTTAGCATGCTACCAAAGCACACCTTTTACCCTTAGCATGCCACCGGAGCACACCTTTTACCGTTAGAATGCCACCGGAGCACACTTTTACCGCTAGCATGCTACCGGAGCACACCTTTTACCGTTAGCATGCCACCGGAGCACACCTCTAACGTTAGCATGCTACCGGAGCACTCCTTTTTCCGTTAGCATGCCACTGGAGCACACCTTTAACCATTAGTATGCCACCGGAGCACACCTTTACTATTAGCATGCCACCGCAGCACACCTTTTCCCGTTAGCATGCCACCATAGCACACGTTTTATCGTTAGAATGCCACCGGAGCCCGCTTTTACCGTTAGCATGCCACCGCAGCACACCTTTCCCCGTTAGCATGCCACCGTAGCACACGTTTTTCCGTTAGCATGCCACCGGGGCACACCTTTTTCCGTTAGCATGCCACTGGAGCACACCTTTAACCATTAGCATGCCACCGGAGCACACCTTTACTATTAGCAAGCCACCACGGCACACCTTTTCCCACTAGCATGCCACCATAGCACACGTTTTATCATTAGCATGCCACCGGAGCCCGCTTTTACCGTTAGCATGCCACCGCAGTACACCTTTCCCAGTTAGCATGCCACCGGAGCACACCTTTTTCCGTTAGCATGCCACCGGGGCACACCTTTAACCATTAGCATGCCACCGGAGCCTGCCTTTCCCATTAGCATGCCACCGGAGCCCACCTTTTACTGTTAGCATGCCACCAGAGCACACCTTTTACTGTTAGCATGCCACCGGAGCACACCTTTACCGTTAGCATGCAACCGGAGCACACTTTTTCCCGTTAGCATGCCACCGGAGCACACCTTTACCGTTAGCATGCCACTGTAGCCCACCTTTATCCATTAGCATGCCACCGGAAGACACCTCCTCCCGTCAGCATGCCACCGGAGCCCCCCTTTTCGCGTTAGCATGACACTGGAGCACACCTTTACCGTTAGCATGTCACCGTAGCACACCATCTTCCCGTTAGCATGCCAGCGGAGCACACCTTTACCGTTAGCATGCCACTGTAGCACACAGTTTTCCCGTTAGCATGCCAACGGAGTTCACCTTTTCCCTTTAGCATGCCACAGTAGCACACCTTTTCCCGTTAGCATACCACCGGAGCACACCTTTTCCCGTTAGCATGCCACCGGAGCACACCTTTTCCTGTTAGCATGCCACCGTTGCACACCTTTTCCCGTTAGCATGCCACCGGAGCACACCTTTTTCCGTTATCATGCCACCGTTGCACACCTTTTACCGTTAGCATGCCACCATAGCACACCTTTTCCTGTTAGCATGCCACAGTAGCACACCTTCTCCCGTTAGCATGCCACCAGAGCACACCTTTCCCTGTTAGCATGCCACCGGAGCACAACTTTTCCCGTTAGCATGCCACCGGAGCATATCTTGTATCGCTAGCATGCCACCAGAGCACACATTTTACCGAAAGGAAGCCACCAGAGCACACCTTTTAACATTAGCATGCCACCATAGCACACCTTTTCCCGTTTGCATGCCACCGTAGCGCACATCTTCTCATTAGCATGCCATTGTAGCACACTTTCTTACGTTAGCATGCGACCGGAGCATACCTTTGCGTGTTAGCATGTCACCGGAGCACACCTTTTCCCGTTAGCATGCCACCGGAGCACACCTTCTATCGTTAGCATGCCACCGGAGCACACCTTTTCCCTTTAGCATGCCACCGAAGCGCACCTCTTCTCGTTGGCATGCCACCGTAGCACACTTTCTCACATTAGCATGCCACCGGAGCACACCTTTCCATGTTAGCATGCCACCGGAGCACACCTTTTCCCGTTAGCATGACACCGGAGCACACCTTGTATCGTTAGCATGCCAACGTAGCACACCTTTTACCGTTAGAATGCCAACGGAGAAAACCTCTTACCGTTAACATGCCACCGGAGCACACCTTTTACCGTTAGTGTGCCACTGGAGCACACCTTTTACCATCAGCATGCCACCAGAGCACACTTTTACCGTGAGCATGCCACAGTATTACACCTTTTTCCATTAGTATGCCGCTGTAGCACACCTTTTTCCATTAGCATGCCACCGGTGCACACCTTTTCCCGCTAACATGTCACCGGAGCACACCTTTTCCCGTTAGCATGCCCCCGGAGCACATTTTCTCCTGTTAGCATGCCACCGGAGCACGCCTTCTCCCGTTAGCATGCCCTCGGAACACACCTTTCCCCGTTAGCATCCACTGGAGAACACCTTTTCCCTTTAGCATGCCACCGGAGCACACCTTTTTCCGTTATCATGCCACCATTGCCCACCTTTTACAGTTAACATGCCACCATAGCTCACCTTTTCCAGTTAGCAAGCCACCATAGCACACATTTTCCAGTTAGCATGCCACTGTTGCACACCTTTTAATGTTAGCATGCCACAGTAGCACACATTCTCCCGTTAGCATGCCACCGGAGCACACATTTCCCTGTTAGCATACCACCGGAGCACACCTTTTCCCATTAGCATGCCACCGGAGCACATCTTGTATCGTTAGCATGCCACCGGAACACACCTTTTCACGTTAGCATGCCACCGGAGCACACCTTTTCCCATTGTTGCCACCGAAGCACACCTTCTCCTGTTAGCATGCCACCGTTGCACACCTTTTCCCGCTATCATACCACCGGAGCATACCTCTTCCCGTTAGCATGCCACCGGAGCACACCTTTTACCGTTAGCATGCCTCCATTGCACACATTTTTCCGTTAGCATTCCACCGTTGCACACATTTTCCCGTTAGCATGCCACCGGAGCACACCTTTTCCCATTGTTCCCACCGGAGCACACCTTCTGCCGTTAGCATGCCACCGTTGCACACCTTTTCCCAATATCATGCCACTGGAGCATACCTATTTCCATTAGCATGACACCGGAGCACACCTTTTACCGCTAGCATGCCACTGGAGCACACCTTTTACAGTTAGCATGCCACCGGAGCACACCTTCTCCTATTAGCATTCCACCATAACATACCTTTTTCCATTGGCATGCCACCGGAGCACAGCTTTTCCCGTTAGCATGCCACCAGAGCACACCTTTTTCCGTTATCATGCCACCATTGCACACCTTTTACAGTTAGCATGCCACCATAGCTCACCTTTTCCCGTTAGCAAGCCACCATAGCACACATTTTCCAGTTAGCATGCCACTGTAGCACACCTTTTATTGTTAGCATGCCACAGTAGCACACATTCTCCCGTTAGCATGCCACCGGAGCACACCTTTCCCTGTTAGCATACCACCGGAGCACACCTTTTCCCATTAGCATGCCACCGGAGCACATCTTGTATCGTTAGCATGCCACCGGAACACACCTTTTCACGTTAGCATGCCACGGGAACACACCTTTTACCGTTAACATGCCACCGTTGCACACCTTTTCTCGTTAGCATGCCACCGGAGCACACCTTTTCCCGTTGTTGCCAGCGAAGCACACCTTCTCCTGTTAGCATGCCACCGTTGCACACCTTTTCCCGCTATCATACCACCAGAGCATACCTCTTCCCTTTAGCATGCCACCGGAGCACACCTTTTACCGTTAGCATGCCTCCATTACACACCTTTTTCCGTTAGCATTCCACCGTTGCACTCATTTTCCCATTAGCATGCCACCGGAGCACACCTTTTCCCATTGTTCCCACCGGAGCACACCTTATGCCGTTAGCATGCCACCGTTGGACACCTTTTCCCAATATCATGCCACTGTAGCATACCTATTTCCGTGAGCAAGCCACCGGATTTCACCTTTTACCGCTAGCATGCCACTGGAGCACACCTTTTACCGTTAGCATGCCACCAGCGCACACCTTTTCCCATTACCATTCCACCGTAGCAAACCTTTTTCCATTGGCATGCCACCGGAGCACAGCTTTTCCCGTTAGCATGCCACAGGAGCACACTTTTTTCCGTTAGCATGCCACCGGAGCACAACTTTTCCCATTAGCATGCCATTGTAGCACACTTTCTTACGTTAGCATGCGACCGGAGCACACCTTTGCGTGTTAGCATGTCACCGGAGCACACCTTTTCCCGTTAGCATGCCATCGGAGCACACCTTGTATCGTTAGCATGCCACCGGAGCACACCTTTTCCCGTTAGCATGCCACCGTAGCGCACCTCTTCTCGTTAGCATGCCACCGGAGCACACCTTTCCGTGTTAGCATGCCACCGAAGCACACCTTTTCCCGTTAGCATGCCACCGGAGCACACCTTGTATCGTTAGCATGCCACCGTAGCACACCTTTTACCGTTAGAGTGCCAACAGAGAACACCTCTTACCGTTAACATGCCACCGGAGCACACCTTTCACCGTTAGTGTGACACTGGAGCACAGCTTTTACCATCAGCATGCCACCAGAGCACACCTTTACCGTGAGCATGCCACAGTATTACACCTTTTCCCATTAGTATGCCGCTGTAGCACACCTTTTACCATTAGCATGCCACCGGTGCACACCTTTTCCCGCTAGCATGTCACCGGAGCACACCTTTTCCCGTTAGCATGCAACCGGAGCACACATTTTCCCGTTAGCATGCCCCCGGAGCACATTTTCTCCAGTTAGCATGCCACCGGAGCACACCTTCTCCCGTTAGCATGCCCTCGGAACACACCTTTCCCCGTTAGCATCCACTGGAGAACACCCTTTCCCTTTAGCATGCCACCGTAGCACACCTTTTTCCATTATCATGCCACCATTGCACACCTTTTACAGTTAGCATGTCACCATAGCTCACCTTTTCCCGTTAGCAAGCCACCATAGCACACATTTTCCCGTTAGCATGCCACTGTATCACACCTTCTATTGTTAGCATGCCACAGTAGCACACCTTCTCCCGTTAGCATGCCACCGGAGCACACCTTTCCCTGTTAGCATACCACCGGAGCACACCTTTTCCCATTAGCATTCCACCGGAGCACATCTTGTATCGTTAGCATGCTACCGGAACACACCTTTTCACGTTAGCATGCCACCGGAACACACCTTTTACCGTTAGCATGCCACCATTGCACACCTTTTCCCGTTAGCATGCCACCGTTGCACACCTTTTCTCGTTAGCATGCCACCGCAGCACACCTTTTCCCGTTGTTGCCACCGAAGCACACCTTCTCCTGTTAGCATGCCACCGTTGCACACCTTTTCCCGCTATCATACCACCGGAGCATACCTTTTCCCGTTAGCATGCCACCGGAGCACACTTTTTACCGTTAGCATGCCTCCATTGCACACATTTTCCCGTTAGCATGCCAACGGAGCACACCTTTTCCCATTGTTCCCACCGCAGCACACCTTCTGCCGTTAGCATTCCACCGTTGCACACCTTTTCCCAATATCATGGCACTGGAGCATACCTTTTTCCGTTAGCATGCCACCAGAGCACACCTTTTACCGCTAGCATGCCACTGGAGCACACCTTTTACCGTTAGCATGCCACCAGAGCACACCTTCTCCCATTAGCATTCCACCGTAGCATACCTTTTTCCATTGGCATGCCACCGGAGCACAGATTTTCCCGTTAGCATGCCACAGGAGCATCCTTTTTTCCGTTAGCATGCCACCGGAGCACACCTTTTCCCGTTAGCATGCCACCGGAGCACACCTTTTTCCGTTATCATGCCACCGTTGCACACCTTTTACCGTTAGCATGCCACGATAGCACACCTTTTCCCATTAGCATGCCACCATAGCACACCTTTTCCCGTTAGCATGCCACTGTAGCACACCTTTTCTTGTTAGCATGCCACAGTAGGACACCTTCTCCCGTTAGCATGCCACCGGAGCACACCTTTCCCTGTTAGCATGCCACCGGAGCACACATTTTCCCATTAGCATGCCACCGGAGCACATCTTGTATCGCTAGCATGCCACCGGAGCACACGTTTAACCGAAAGCAAGCCACCGGAGCACACCTTTTACCGTTAGCATGCCACCATAGCACACCTTTTCCGTTAGCATGCCACCATAGCTCACCTCTTCTCGTTAGCATGCGACCGGAGCACACCTTTCCGTGTTAGCATGCCACCGGAGCACACCTTTTCCCGTTAGCATGCCACCGAAGCACACCTTGTATCGTTAGCATGCCACCGGAGCACCCCTTTTCCCGTTAGCATGCCACCGTAGCGCACCTCTTCTCGTTAGCATGCCACTTTCTCACGTTAGCATGCCACCGGAGCACACCTTTCCGTGTTAGCATGCCACCGGAGCACACCTTTTCCCGTTAGCATGCCACCGGAGCACACCTTGTATCGTTAGCATGCCACCGAAGCACAACTTTACCGTTAGCATGCCACTGGAGCACACCTTTTCCCGTTAGCATGCCACCGGAGCACACCTTTTACCGTTAACATGCCACCTGAGCACACCTTTTACCGTTAGTATGCCACTGGAGCACACCTTTTACCATCAGCATGCCACCAGAGCACACCTTTACCGTGAGCATGCCACAGTAATACACCTTTTCCCATTAGTATGCAGCTGTAGTACACCTTTTTCCATTAGCATGCCACCTGTGCACACCTTTTCCCGCTAGCATGTCACCGGAGCACACCTTTTCCCATTAGCATGCAACCGGAGCACACATTTTCCCGTTAGCATGCCCCCGGAGCACACCTTCTCCCGTTAGCATGCCACCGGAACACACCTTTCCCCATTAGCATCCACTGGAGAACACCTTTTCCCTTTAGCATGCCACCGGAGCACACCTTTTTCGTTATCATACCACCATTGCACACCTTTTACAGTTAGCAAGCCACCATAGCACACCTTTTCCCATTAGCATGCCACTGTAGCACACTTTTTCTTGTTAGCATGCCACAGTAGCACACATTCTCCCTTTAGCATGCCACCGGAGCACACCTTTCCCTGTTAGCATGCCACTGGAGCACACCTTTTCCCATTAGCATGCCACCGGAGCACATCTTGTATCGTTAGCATGCCACCATTGCTCACCTTTTCCAGTTAGCATGCCACTGTTGCACACCTTTTCTCGTTAGCATGCCACCGGAGCACACCTTTTCCAGTTGTTGCCACCGGAGCACACCTTCTCCTGTTAGCATGCCAACGTTGGACACCTTTTCCCGTTATCATACCCCCGGAGCATACCTTTTCCCATTACCATGCCACTGGAGCACACCTTTTACCGTTAGCATGCCACCATTGCACACCTTTTTCCGTTAGCATGCCACCGTTGCACACATTTTCCCGTTAGCATGCCACCGGAGCACACCTTTTCCCATTGTTCCCACCGGAGCACACCTTCTGCCGTTAGCATGCCACCGTTGCACACCTTTTCCCAATATCATGCCACTGGAGCATACCTTTTTCCGTTAGCATGACACCGGAGCATACCTTTTACCACTAGCATGCCACTGGAGCGCACCTTTTACCGTTAGCATGCCTCCATTGCACACCTTTTTCCGTTAGCATGCCACCGTTGCACACATTTTCCCGTTAGCATGCCACCGGAGCACACCTTTTCCCATTGTTCCCACCGGAGCACACCTTCTGCCGTTAGCATTCCACCGTTGCACACCTTTTCCCAATATCATGCCACTGGAGCATAACTTTTTTAGTTAGCATGCCACCGGAGCATACCTTTTACCGCTAGCATGCCACTGGAGCACACCTTTTACCGTTAGCATGCCACCAGAGCACACCTTCTCCCATTAGCACTCCACCGTAGCATACCTTTTTCCATTGGCATGCCACCGGAGCACAGCTTTTCCCGTTAGCATGCCACCTGAGCACACTTTTTTCCGTTAGCATGCCACCGGAGCACACCTTTTCCCGTTAGCATGCCACCGGAGCACACCTTTTCCTGTTAGCATGCCACCGTTGCACACCTTTTCCCGTTAGCATGCCACCGGAGCACACCTTTTTCCGTTATCATGCCACCGTTGCACACCTTTTCCCGTTAGCATACCACTGTAGCACACCTTTTCTTGTTAGCATGCCACAGTAGGACACGTTCTCCCGTTAGCATGCCACCGGAGCACCCCTTTCCCTGTTAGCATGCCACCGGAGCACACCTTTTCCCGTTAGCATGCCACCGGAGCACATCTTGTATCGTTAGCATGCCACCGGAGCACACCTTTTACCGAAAGCAAGCCACAGGAGCACACCTTTTACTGTTAGCATGCCACCATAGCACACCTCTTCCCGTTAGCATGCCACCATAGCGCACCTCTTCTCGTTAGCATGCCACCGTAGCACACTTTCTCATGTTAGCATGCCACCGGAGCACACCTTTCCGTGTTTGCATGCCACCCGAGCACGCCTTTTTCCGTTATCTTGCCACCGGAGCACACCTTGTATCGTTAGCATGCCACCGTAGCACACCTTTTACCGTTAGCATGCCAACGGAGAACACCTCTTACCGTTAACATGCCACCGGAGCACACCTTTTACCATTAGTAAGCCACTAGAGCACACCTTTTACCATCAGCATGCCACCGGAGCACACATTTTCCCGTTAGCATGCCCCCGGAGCACATTTTCTCCTGTTAGCATGCCACCGGAGCACACCTTCTCCCATTAGCATGCCACCGGAACACACCTTTCCCCGTTAGCATCCACTGGAGAACACCTTTTCCCTTTAGCATGCCACCGTAGCACATCTATTCCCGTTAGCATGCCACAGTACCACACCTTTTCCCGTTAGCATGCCACCAGAGCACACCTTTACCTTTAGCATGCCACTGGAGCACACCTTTTCCCGTTAGCATGCTACAGTAGCACACCTTCTCACGTTAGCATGCCGCCGGAGCACAACTTTCCCTGTCAGCATTCCACCGGAGTACACCTTTTCCCGTTAGCATGCCACAAGAGCACACCTTGTATCGTTAGCATGCCACCTGAGCACACGTTTAACTGTTAGCATGCCAACGGAGAACACCTTTTACCGTTAGCATGCCACCGGAGCACACCTTTTACCATCAGCATGCCACCAGAGCACACCTTTTTCCGTTAGCATGCCACCGGAGCACACCTTTTCCCGTTAGCATGCCACCGGAGAACACCTTTTCCCGTTAGCATGCCACCGGAGCACACCTTTTCCTGTTAGCATGCCACCGTTGCACTGCTTTTCCCGTTTGCATGCCACCGGAGCACACCTTTTTCCGTTATCATGCCACCGTTGCACACCTTTTACCGTTAGCTTGCCACGATAGCACACCTTTTCCCATTAGCATGCCACCATAGCACACCTTTTCCCGTTAGCATACCACTGTAGCACACCTTTTCTTGTTAGCATGCCACAGTAGGACACCTTCTCACGTTAGCATGCCGCCGGAGCACAACTTTCCCTGTCAGCATTCCACCGGAGTACACCTTTTCCCGTTAGCATGCCACAAGAGCACACCTTGCATCGTTAGCGTGCCACCTGAGCACACGTTTAACTGTTAGCATGCCAACGGAGAACACCTTTTACCGTTAGCATGCCGCCGGAGCACACCTTTTACCATCAGCATGCCACCGGAGCACACCTTTTTCCGTTAGCATGCCACCGGAGCACACCTTTTCCCGTTAGCATGCCACCGGAGCACACCTTTTCCCGTTAGCATGCCACCGGAGCACACCTTTTCCTGTTAGCATGCCACCGTTGCACACCTTTTCCCGTTAGCATGCCACCGGAGCACACCTTTTACCGTTATCATGCCACCGTTGCACACCTTTTACCGTTAGCATGCCACCATAGCACACATTTTACCATTAGCATGCCATCATAGCACACCTTTTCCAGTTAGCATGCCACTGTAGCACACCTTTTCTTGTTAGCATGCCACAGTAGCACACCTTCTTCCGTTAGCATGCCACCGGAGCACACCTTTCCCTGTTAGCATGCCACCGGAGCACACCTTTTCCCATTAGCATGCCACCGGAGCACATCTTGTATCGCTAGCATGCCACCAGAGCACACATTTTACCGAAAGAAAGCCAGCAGAGCACACGTTTTACCGTTAGCATGCCACCATAGCACACCTTTTCCCGTTTGCATGCCACCGTAGCGCACCTCTTCTCGTTAGCATGCCATTGTAGCACACTTTCTTACGTTAGCATGCGAATGGAGCACACCTTTCCGTGTTAGCATGCCACCGGAGCACACCTTTTCCTGTTAGCATGCCACCAGAGCACACCTTGTATCGTTAGCATGCCACCGTAGCACACCTTTTACCGTTAGCATGCCAACGGAGAAAACCTTTTACCGTTAACATGCCACCGGAGCACACCTTTTACCGTTAGTATGCCACTGGAGCACACCTTTTACCATCAGCATGCCACCAGAGCACACCTTTACCATGAGCATGCCACAGTATTACACCTTTTCCCATTAGTATGCCGCTGTAGCACACCTTTTTCCATTAGCATGCCACCGGTGCACACCTTTTCCCGCTAGCATGTCACCGGAGCACACCTTTTCCCGTTAGCATGCAACCGGAGCACACATTTTCCCGTTAGCATGCCCCCGGAGCACATTTTCTCCTGTTAGCATGCCACTGGAGCACACCTTCTCCCGTTAGCATGCCATCATAGCACACCTTTTCCAGTTAGCATGCCACTGTAGCACACCTTTTCTTGTTAGCATGCCACAGTAGCACACCTTCTCCCGTTAGCATGCCACCGGAGCACACCTTTCCCTGTTAGCATGCCACCGGAGCACACCTTTTCCCGTTAGCATGCCACCGGAGCACATCTTGTATCGCTAGCATGCCACCAGAGCACACATTTTACCGAAAGGAAGCCACCAGAGCACACCTTTTACAGTTACCATGCCACCATAGCACACCTTTTCCCGTTTGCATGCCACCATAGCGCACCTCTTCTCGTTAGCATGCCATTGTAGCACACTTTCTTACGTTAGCATGCGACCGGAGCACACCTTTCCGTGTTAGCATGTCACCGGAGCACACCTTTTCCCATTAGCATGCCACCGGAGCACACCTTGTATCGTTAGCATGCCACCAGAGCACACCTTTCCCGTTAGCATGCCACCGTAGCGCACCTCTTCTCATTAGCATGCCACCGTAACACACTTTCTCACGTTAGCATGCCACCGGAGCACACCTTTCCGTGTTAGCATGCCATCGGAGCACACCTTTTCCCGTTAGCATGCCACCAGAGCACACCTTGTATCGTTAGCATGCCACCGTAGCACACCTTTTACCGTTAGCATGCCAACGGAGAACACCTTTTACCGTTAACATGCCACCGGAGCACACCTTTTACCGTTAGTATGCCACCGGAGCACACCTTTCCCTGTTAGCATGCCACCGGAGCACACCTTTTCCCGTTAGCATGCCACCGGAGCACATCTTGTATCGTTAGCATGCCACCGGAGCACACCTCTTACTGAAAGCAAGCCACCGGAGCACACCTTTTACCGAAAGCAAGCCACCGGAGCACACCTTTTACTGTTAGCATGCCACCATAGCGCACCTCTTCCCGTTAGCATGCCACCATAGCGCACCCCTTCTCGTTAGCATGCCACCGTAGCACACTTTCTCACGTTAGCATGCCACCGGAGCACACCTTTCCGTGTTTGCATGCCACCGGAGCACACCTTTTCCCGTTATCTTGCCACCGGAGCACACCTTGTATCGTTAGCATGCCACCGGAGCACACCTTTTCCCGTTAGCATGCCACCGTAGCGCTCCTCTTCTCGTTAGCATGCCACCGTAGCACACTTTCCCACGTTAGCATGCCACTGGAGCACACCTTTCCTTGTTAGCATGCCACTGGAGCACACCTTTTCCCGTTAGCATGCCACCGGAGCACACCTTGTATCGTTAAGCATGACAACGTATCACACCTTTTACCGTTAGCATGCCAACGGAGAACACCTTTTACCATTAACATGCCACCAGAGCACACCTTTACCGTGAGCATGCCACAGTATTACTCCTTTTCCCGTTAACATGCCACCGGAGCACATCTTGTATCGTTAGCATGCCACCGGAGCACACCTTTTACCAAAAGCAAGCCACCGGAGCACACCTTTTACTGTTAGCATGCCACCATGGCACACCTTTTCCCATTAGCATGCCACCGTAGCGCTCCTCTTCTCGTTAGCATGCCACCGTAGCACTCTTTCTCACGTTAGCATGCCACCGGAGCACACCTTTCCGTATTAGCATGCCACCGGAGCACCCCTTTTCCCGTTAGCATGCCACCGGAGCACACCTTGTATCGTTAGCATGCCACCGGAGAACACCTTTTCCCGTTAGCATGCCACCGTAGCGCTCCTCTTCTCGTTAGCATGCCACCGGAGCACACTTTCTCACGTTAGCAAGCCACCGGATCACACCTTTCCGTGTTAGCATGCCACTGGAGCACACCTTTTCCCGTTAGCATGCCACCGGAGCACACCTTGTATCGTTAAGCATGACACTGTATCACACCTTTTACCGTTAGCATGCCAACGGAAAACACCTTTTACCGTTAACATGCCACCGGAGCACAACTTTTACCGTTAGTATGCCACCGGAGCACACCTTTTACCATCAGCATGCCACCAGAGCACACCTTTACCGTGAGCATGCCACAGTATTACACCTTTTCCAGTTAGTATGCCGCTGTAGCACACCTTTTTCCTTTAGCATGCCACCGGTGCACATCTTTTCCCGCTAGCATGTCACCGTAGCACACCTTTTCCTGTTAGCATGCCATCGGAGCGCACATTTTCCCGTTAGCATGCCCCCGGAGCACATTTTCTCCTGTTAGCATGCCACCGGAGCACACCTTCTCCCATTAGCATGCCACCGGAACACACCTTTCCCCATTATCATCCACTGGAGAACACCTTTTCCCTTTAGCATGCCACCGTAGCACACCTTTTCCCGTTAGCATGCCACAGTACCACACCTTTTCCCGTTAGCATGCCACCAGAGCACACCTTTACCTTTAGCATGCCACCGGAGCACACCTTTTCCCTTTAGCATGCTACAGTAGCACACCTTCTCACGTTAGCATGCCACCGGAGCACAACTTTCCCTGTTAGCATCCCACCGGAGCACACCTTTTCCCGTTAGCATGCCACCGGAGCACACCTTTACCATTAGCATGCCACCGGAGCACACGTTTTACCGTTAGCATGCCACCAGAGCACTCCTTCTCCCGTTACCATGCCACCGTAGCCCACCTTTTCCTATTAGCATGCAACTGTAGCACACCTTTTCCCGTTAGCATGCAACTGTAGCACACTGTTTCCCGTTAGCATACAACTGTAGCCCACCTTTTCCCATTAGCATGCAACTGTAGCACACCTTCTCCCTTTAGCATGCCAACGGAGGACACCTTTCCCGTTTAGCATGCCACCGGAGCACACCTTGTATCGTTAAGCATGACACTGTATCACACCTTTTACCGTTAGCATGCCAACGGAAAACACCTTTTACCGTTAACATGCCACCGGAGCACAACTTTTACCGTTAGTATGCCACCGGAGCACACCTTTTACCATCAGCATGCCACCAGAGCACACCTTTACCGTGAGCATGCCACAGTATTACACCTTTTCCAGTTAGTATGCCGCTGTAGCACACCTTTTTCCTTTAGCATGCCACCGGTGCACATCTTTTCCCGCTAGCATGTCACCGTAGCACACCTTTTCCTGTTAGCATGCCATCGGAGCACACATTTTCCCGTTAGCATGCCCCCGGAGCACATTTTCTCCTGTTAGCATGCCACCGGAGCACACCTTCTCCCATTAGCATGCCACCGGAACACACCTTTCCCCATTATCATCCACTGGAGAACACCTTTTCCCTTTAGCATGCCACCGTAGCACACCTTTTCCCGTTAGCATGCCACAGTACCACACCTTTTCCCGTTAGCATGCCACCAGAGCACACCTTTACCTTTAGCATGCCACCGGAGCACACCTTTTCCCTTTAGCATGCTACAGTAGCACACCTTCTCACGTTAGCATGCCACCGGAGCACAACTTTCCCTGTTAGCATCCCACCGGAGCACACCTTTTCCCGTTAGCATGCCACCGGAGCACACCTTTACCATTAGCATGCCACCGGAGCACACGTTTTACCGTTAGCATGCCACCAGAGCACTCCTTCTCCCGTTACCATGCCACCGTAGCCCACCTTTTCCTATTAGCATGCAACTGTAGCACACCTTTTCCCGTTAGCATGCAACTGTAGCACACTGTTTCCCGTTAGCATACAACTGTAGCCCACCTTTTCCCATTAGCATGCAACTGTAGCACACCTTCTCCCTTTAGCATGCCAACGGAGGACACCTTTCCCGTTTAGCATGCCACCGGAGCACTTCTTTCCCCGTTAGCATGCCACAGGAGCACACCTTTTCCTGTTAGCATACCACCGAAGCACACCTTTACCATTAGCATGCCACCGGAGCACACCCTTTACCGTTAGCATGCCATCAGAGGACACCTTTGACCGTTAGCATGCCACCGGAGCACACCTTTACCATTAGCATGCCACCGGAGCACACCTTTTCCTGTTAGCATGCCATCGGAGCACCCTTTTCCCATTGACATGGCAGCGGAGCACACCTTTTCCCGTTAGCATGCCACGGGAGCACACCTTTCACCGTTAGCATGTCACCGGAGCACACCTTTACCGTTAGCATGCCACCGGAGCACACCTTTTCTTGCTAGCATGCCATTGGAGCACACCTTTTCCCGTTGACATGCCACCGGAGCACACCTTTACCGTTAGCATGCCACCGTAGCACACCTTTCCCCGTTAGCATGCCACCGTAGCACACCTTTTTCAGTTAGCATGCCACTGGAGCAAACATTTTGCCGTTAGCATGCCACCGTAGCACACCTTCTCTTGTTGGCAAGCCACCGGAGCACACCTTTTACCGTCAGCATGTAATCGTAGCACACCATCTCCCGTTAGCATGTCACCGGAGCACACCTTTTCCTGTTAGCATGCCACTGAAGCACACCTTCTCCCATTAGCATGCCACCGGAGCACACCTTTTCCAGTTAGCATGCCACCGAACCACATGTTCTCCCGTTAGCATGCCACCGTAGCACACTTTTTCCGTTAGCATGCCACCGGAGCACACCTTTTACCATGAGCAGGCCACCGTAGCACACATTTTCCCGTTAGCATGCCACCGGAGCACATCTTTTCCCGTTAGCATGCCACCGGAGCTCACCTTTTACCGTTAGTATGCCACCGGAGCATACCTTTTACCGTTAGCATGCCACCAGAGCACAGCTTTTCCCCTTAGCATGCCACCGGAGCACACCTTTTACCATTAGCATGCCACCAGAGCACAGCTTTTCCCCTTAGCATGCCACCGGAGCACACCTTTTACCGTTAGCATGCTACCGGAGCACACCTTTTACCACTAGCATGTCACCGGAGCACACCTTTTCCTGTTAGCATACCACCGGAGCACACCTTTACCGTTAGCATGCCACCGGAGCACACCCTTTACCACTAGCATGCCACTGGAGCACACCTTTTCCCTTTAGCATGCCACAGGAGCACACCTTTAACATTATCATGCCACCGGAGCACACCTTTTTCCATTAGCATGCCACTGGAGCACACCTTTAACCATTAGCATGCCACCGGAGCACACCTTTACCGTTAGCATGCCATGATAGCACACGTTTTATCGTTTGCATGCCACCGGAGCCCGCCTTTACCATTAGCATGCCACCGCAGCACACCTTTCCCCGTTAGCATGCCACCGGAGGACACGTTTTTCCGTTAGCATGCCAACGGGGCACACCTTTAACCATTAGCATGCCACCGGAGCCCGCCTTTCCCATTAGCATGCCACCGGAGCACACTTTTTCCTGTTAGCATGCCACCAGAGCATACCTTTTACTGTTAGCATGCCACCGGAGCACAACTTTTCCGTTAGCATGCCACCGGAGCACACCTTTACTGTTAGCATGCCACCGTAGCCCATCTTTACCCGTTAACATGCCACCGTAGGACACCTCTTTCCATTAGCATGCCACCGGAAGACAACTTCTCCCGTCAGCATGCCACCGGAGCACACTTTTCGCGTTAGCATGACACTGGAGCACACCTTTACCGTTAGCTTGTCACCGTAGTACACCTTTTCCCGTTAGCATGCCACCGGAGCACACCTTTAACATTAGCATGCCAACGGAGCACACCTTTTTCCATTAGCATGCCACTGGAGCACACCTTTAACCATTAGCATGCCACCGGAGCACACCTTTACCGTTATCATGCCACCGCAGCACACCTTTTCCCATTAGCATGCCACGATAGCACACGTTTTATCATTTGCATGCCACCGGAGCCCGCCTTTACCGTTAGCATGCCACCGCAGCACACCTTTCCCCGTTAGCATGCCACAGGAGCACACGTTTTTCCGTTAGCATGCCAACGGGGCACACCTTTAACCATTAGCATGCCACCGGAGCCCGCCTTTCCCATTAGCATGCCACCGGAGCACACTTTTTCCTGTTAGCATGCCACCAGAGCACACCTTTTACTGTTAGCATGCCACCGGAGCACAACTTTTCCGTTAGCATGCCACCGGAACACACCTTTTCCCGTTAGCATGCCACCGGAGCACACCTTTACTGTTAGCATGCCACTGTAGCCCATCTTTACCCGTTAGCATGCCACCGTAGGACACATCTTTCCATTAGCATGCCACCGGAAGACAACTTCTCCCGTCAGCATGCCACCGGAGCACACTTTTCGCGTTAGCATGACACTGGAGCACACCTTTACCGTTAGCTTGTCACCGTAGTACACCTTTTCCCGTTAGCATGCCACCGTAGCACACCTTTTCCCGTTAGCATGCCACCGGAGCACACCTTTTCCCGTTAGCATGCCCCCGGAGCACATTTTCTCCTGTTAGCATGCCACTGGAGCACACCTTCTCCCGTTAGCATGCCATCATAGCACACCTTTTCCAGTTAGCATGCCACTGTAGCACACCTTTTCTTGTTAGCATGCCACAGTAGCACACCTTCTCCCGTTAGCATGCCACCGGAGCACACCTTTCCCTGTTAGCATGCCACCGGAGCACACCTTTTCCCGTTAGCATGCCACCGGAGCACATCTTGTATCGCTAGCATGCCACCAGAGCACACATTTTACCGAAAGGAAGCCACCAGAGCACACCTTTTACAGTTACCATGCCACCATAGCACACCTTTTCCCGTTTGCATGCCACCGTAGCGCACCTCTTCTCGTTAGCATGCCATTGTAGCACACTTTCTTACGTTAGCATGCGACCGGAGCACACCTTTCCGTGTTAGCATGTCACCGGAGCACACCTTTTCCCATTAGCATGCCACCGGAGCACACCTTGTATCGTTAGCATGCCACCGGAGCACACCTTTCCCGTTAGCATGCCACCGTAGCGCACCTCTTCTCATTAGCATGCCACCGTAACACACTTTCTCACGTTAGCATGCCACCGGAGCACACCTTTCCGTGTTAGCATGCCATCGGAGCACACCTTTTCCCGTTAGCATGCCACCAGAGCACACCTTGTATCGTTAGCATGCCACCGTAGCACACCTTTTACCGTTAGCATGCCAACGGAGAACACCTTTTACCGTTAACATGCCACCGGAGCACACCTTTTACTGTTAGTATGCCACCGGAGCACACCTTTCCCTGTTAGCATGCCACCGGAGCACACCTTTTCCCGTTAGCATGCCACCGGAGCACATCTTGTATCGTTAGCATGCCACCGGAGCACACCTCTTACTGAAAGCAAGCCACTGGAGCACACCTTTTACCGAAAGCAAGCCACCGGAGCACACCTTTTACTGTTAGCATGCCACCATAGCGCACCTCTTCCCGTTAGCATGCCACCATAGCGCACCTCTTCTCGTTAGCATGCCACCGTAGCACACTTTCTCACGTTAGCATGCCACCGGAGCACACCTTTCCGTGTTTGCATGCCACCGGAGCACACCTTTTCCCGTTATCTTGCCACCGGAGCACACCTTGTATCGTTAGCATGCCACCGGAGCACACCTTTTCCCGTTAGCATGCCACCGTAGCGCTCCTCTTCTCGTTAGCATGCCACCGTAGCACACTTTCCCACGTTAGCATGCCACTGGAGCACACCTTTCCTTGTTAGCATGCCACTGGAGCACACCTTTTCCCGTTAGCATGCCACCGGAGCACACCTTGTATCGTTAAGCATGACAACGTATCACACCTTTTACCGTTAGCATGCCAACGGAGAACACCTTTTACCATTAACATGCCACCAGAGCACACCTTTACCGTGAGCATGCCACAGTATTACTCCTTTTCCCGTTAGCATGCCACCGGAGCACATCTTGTATCGTTAGCATGCCACCGGAGCACACCTTTTACCAAAAGCAAGCCACCGGAGCACACCTTTTACTGTTAGCATGCCACCATGGCACACCTTCTCCCATTAGCATGCCACCGTAGCGCTCCTCTTCTCGTTAGCATGCCACCGTAGCACTCTTTCTCACGTTAGCATGCCACCGGAGCACACCTTTCCGTATTAGCATGCCACCGGAGCACCCCTTTTCCCGTTAGCATGCCACCGGAGCACACCTTGTATCGTTAGCATGCCACCGGAGAACACCTTTTCCCGTTAGCATGCCACCGTAGCGCTCCTCTTCTCGTTAGCATGCCACCGGAGCACACTTTCTCACGTTAGCAAGCCACCGGATCACACCTTTCCGTGTTAGCATGCCACTGGAGCACACCTTTTCCCGTTAGCATGCCACCGGAGCACACCTTGTATCGTTAAGCATGACACTGTATCACACCTTTTACCGTTAGCATGCCAACGGAAAACACCTTTTACCGTTAACATGCCACTGGAGCACAACTTTTACCGTTAGTATGCCACCGGAGCACACCTTTTACCATCAGCATGCCACCAGAGCACACCTTTACCGTGAGCATGCCACAGTATTACACCTTTTCCAGTTAGTATGCCGCTGTAGCACACCTTTTTCCTTTAGCATGCCACCGGTGCACATCTTTTCCCGCTAGCATGTCACCGTAGCACACCTTTTCCTGTTAGCATGCCATCGGAGCGCACATTTTCCCGTTAGCATGCCCCCGGAGCACATTTTCTCCTGTTAGCATGCCACCGGAGCACACCTTCTCCCATTAGCATGCCACTGGAACACACCTTTCCCCATTATCATCCACTGGAGAACACCTTTTCCCTTTAGCATGCCACCGTAGCACACCTTTTCCCGTTAGCATGCCACAGTACCACACCTTTTCCCGTTAGCATGCCACCAGAGCACACCTTTACCTTTAGCATGCCACCGGAGCACACCTTTTCCCTTTAGCATGCTACAGTAGCACACCTTCTCACGTTAGCATGCCACCGGAGCACAACTTTCCCTGTTAGCATCCCACCGGAGCACACCTTTTCCCGTTAGCATGCCACCGGAGCACACCTTTACCATTAGCATGCCACCGGAGCACACGTTTTACCGTTAGCATGCCACCAGAGCACTCCTTCTCCCGTTACCATGCCACCGTAGCCCACCTTTTCCTATTAGCATGCAACTGTAGCACACCTTTTCCCGTTAGCATGCAACTGTAGCACACTGTTTCCCGTTAGCATACAACTGTAGCCCACCTTTTCCCATTAGCATGCAACTGTAGCACACCTTCTCCCTTTAGCATGCCAACGGAGGACACCTTTCCCGTTTAGCATGCCACCGGAGCACTTCTTTCCCCGTTAGCATGCCACAGGAGCACACCTTTTCCTGTTAGCATACCACCGAAGCACACCTTTACCATTAGCATGCCACCGGAGCACACCCTTTACCGTTAGCATGCCATCAGAGGACACCTTTGACCGTTAGCATGCCACCGGAGCACACCTTTACCATTAGCATGCCACCGGAGCACACCTTTTCCTGTTAGCATGCCATCGGAGCACCCTTTTCCCATTGACATGGCAGCGGAGCACACCTTTTCCCGTTAGCATGCCACGGGAGCACACCTTTCACCGTTAGCATGTCACCGGAGCACACCTTTACCGTTAGCATGCCACCGGAGCACACCTTTTCTTGCTAGCATGCCATTGGAGCACACCTTTTCCCGTTGACATGCCACCGGAGCACACCTTTACCGTTAGCATGCCACCGTAGCACACCTTTCCCCGTTAGCATGCCACCGTAGCACACCTTTTTCAGTTAGCATGCCACTGGAGCAAACCTTTTGCCGTTAGCATGCCACCGTAGCACACCTTCTCTTGTTGGCAAGCCACCGGAGCACACCTTTTACCGTCAGCATGTAATCGTAGCACACCATCTCCCGTTAGCATGTCACCGGAGCACACCTTTTCCTGTTAGCATGCCACTGAAGCACACCTTCTCCCATTAGCATGCCACCGGAGCACACCTTTTCCAGTTAGCATGCCACCGAACCACATGTTCTCCCGTTAGCATGCCACCGTAGCACACTTTTTCCGTTAGCATGCCACCGGAGCACACCTTTTACCATGAGCAGGCCACCGTAGCACACATTTTCCCGTTAGCATGCCACCGGAGCACATCTTTTCCCGTTAGCATGCCACCGGAGCTCACCTTTTACCGTTAGTATGCCACCGGAGCATACCTTTTACCGTTAGCATGCCACCAGAGCACAGCTTTTCCCCTTAGCATGCCACCGGAGCACACCTTTTACCATTAGCATGCCACCAGAGCACAGCTTTTCCCCTTAGCATGCCACCGGAGCACACCTTTTACCGTTAGCATGCTACCGGAGCACACCTTTTACCACTAGCATGTCACCGGAGCACACCTTTTCCTGTTAGCATACCACCGGAGCACACCTTTACCGTTAGCATGCCACCGGAGCACACCCTTTACCACTAGCATGCCACTGGAGCACACCTTTTCCCTTTAGCATGCCACAGGAGCACACCTTTAACATTATCATGCCACCGGAGCACACCTTTTTCCATTAGCATGCCACTGGAGCACACCTTTAACCATTAGCATGCCACCGGAGCACACCTTTACCGTTAGCATGCCATGATAGCACACGTTTTATCGTTTGCATGCCACCGGAGCCCGCCTTTACCATTAGCATGCCACCGCAGCACACCTTTCCCCGTTAGCATGCCACCGGAGGACACGTTTTTCCGTTAGCATGCCAACGGGGCACACCTTTAACCATTAGCATGCCACCGGAGCCCGCCTTTCCCATTAGCATGCCACCGGAGCACACTTTTTCCTGTTAGCATGCCACCAGAGCATACCTTTTACTGTTAGCATGCCACCGGAGCACAACTTTTCCGTTAGCATGCCACCGGAGCACACCTTTACTGTTAGCATGCCACCGTAGCCCATCTTTACCCGTTAACATGCCACCGTAGGACACCTCTTTCCATTAGCATGCCACCGGAAGACAACTTCTCCCGTCAGCATGCCACCGGAGCACACTTTTCGCGTTAGCATGACACTGGAGCACACCTTTACCGTTAGCTTGTCACCGTAGTACACCTTTTCCCGTTAGCATGCCACCGGAGCACACCTTTAACATTAGCATGCCAACGGAGCACACCTTTTTCCATTAGCATGCCACTGGAGCACACCTTTAACCATTAGCATGCCACCGGAGCACACCTTTACCGTTATCATGCCACCGCAGCACACCTTTTCCCATTAGCATGCCACGATAGCACACGTTTTATCATTTGCATGCCACCGGAGCCCGCCTTTACCGTTAGCATGCCACCGCAGCACACCTTTCCCCGTTAGCATGCCACAGGAGCACACGTTTTTCCGTTAGCATGCCAACGGGGCACACCTTTAACCATTAGCATGCCACCGGAGCCCGCCTTTCCCATTAGCATGCCACCGGAGCACACTTTTTCCTGTTAGCATGCCACCAGAGCACACCTTTTACTGTTAGCATGCCACCGGAGCACAACTTTTCCGTTAGCATGCCACCGGAACACACCTTTTCCCGTTAGCATGCCACCGGAGCACACCTTTACTGTTAGCATGCCACTGTAGCCCATCTTTACCCGTTAGCATGCCACCGTAGGACACATCTTTCCATTAGCATGCCACCGGAAGACAACTTCTCCCGTCAGCATGCCACCGGAGCACACTTTTCGCGTTAGCATGACACTGGAGCACACCTTTACCGTTAGCTTGTCACCGTAGTACACCTTTTCCCGTTAGCATGCCACCGTAGCACACCTTTTCCCGTTAGCATGCCACCGGAGCACACCTTTTCCCGTTAGCATGCCACCGGAGCACACCTTTACTGTTAGCATGCCACCGGAGCACAAGTTTTACCTTTAGCATGCCACCGGAGCACAGCTTCTCCCGTTACCAGGCCACCGTAGCCCACCTTTTCCTATTAGAATGCAACTGTAGCCCACCTTTTCCCATTAGCATGCAACTGTAGCACACCTTTTCCCGTTAGCATGCAACTGTAGACCACCTTTTCCCGTTAGCATACAACTGTAGCACACCTTCTCCCTTTAGCATGCCACCGGAGGACACCTTTCCCGGTTAGCATGCCACCAGAGCACACCTTTTCCCGTTAGCATGCCACCGGAGCACACCTTTTCCCGTCAGCATACCACCGGAGCGCACCTTTTCCCGTTAGCATGACACCGGAGCACACCCTTGCCGTTAGCATGCCACCGTAGCACACCTTTTTCCCATTAGCATGTCACCGGAGCACACCTTTACCATTAGCATGCCAATGTAGCACACATTTTTCCCGTTAGCAAACCACCAGAGCACACCTTTCCGTTAGCATGCCACCGGAGCACACCTTTTACCATTAGCATGCCACCGGAGCACACCTTTACCATTAGCAAGCCACCGTAGCACACCTCTCCCAATTAGCATGCCACCGTAGCACACCTTTTTCTGTTAGCATGCCACAGGAGCACAACTTTTCCCGTTAGCATGCCACCAGAGCACACCTTTTCCCGTTAGCATGCCATCGGAGTACAACTTTTTCTATTAGCATGCCACCAGATCACACCTTTTCCTGTTAGCATGCCACTGGAGCATACCTTTTCCCATTAGCATGCCAAAGGAGCACACCTTTTCCCGTTAGCATGTCACCGGAGCACACCGCTTTCCCGTGAGTATGCCACTGTAGCACGCCTTTTCCCGTTAGCATGCCACCGGAGCACACCTTTTACAATGAGCATGCAAACGTACCACACATTTTTCCGTGAGCATGCCACCGTAACACACCTTTTGCCATTAGCATGCCACCGTAGCACACCTCTTTCCATTAGCATGCCACCGGAGCACACCTTTTCCCGTTAGTATGCCACCGGAGCAAACCTTCTCCCGTTAGCATGCCACTGGAGCACACCTTTTCCCGTCAGCATGCCACCGGAGCACACCTTTCTCCATTAGCATGCCACCAGATCACACCTTTTCCCGTTAGCATGCCACCGGAGCACACCTTTTCCCATTAGCATGCCACCGTAGCACACCTTTACTCATTATCATGCCACCGGAGCACTCCTTCTACCGTTAGCATGCCACCGGAGCACACCCTTTACCATGAGCATGCCACCGCAGCACGCATTTTCCCGTTAGCATGCCACCGGAGCACATCTTTTCCCGTTAGCATGCCACCGGAGCACACCTTTTACCGTTAGCATGCTACCAAAGCACACCTTTTACCCTTAGCATGCCACCGGAGCACACCTTTTACCGTTAGAATGCCACCGGAGCACACTTTTACCGCTAGCATGCTACCGGAGCACACCTTTTACCGTTAGCATGCCACCGGAGCACACCTCTAACGTTAGCATGCTACCGGAGCACTCCTTTTTCCGTTAGCATGCCACTGGAGCACACCTTTAACCATTAGTATGCCACCGGAGCACACCTTTACTATTAGCATGCCACCGCAGCACACCTTTTCCCGTTAGCATGCCACCATAGCACACGTTTTTCCGTTAGCATGCCACCGGGGCACACCTTTTTCCGTTAGCATGCCACTGGAGCACACCTTTAACCATTAGCATGCCACCGGAGCACACCTTTACTATTAGCAAGCCACCACGGCACACCTTTTCCCACTAGCATGCCACCATAGCACACGTTTTATCATTAGCATGCCACCGGAGCCCGCTTTTACCGTTAGCATGCCACCGCAGTACACCTTTCCCAGTTAGCATGCCACCGGAGCACACCTTTTTCCGTTAGCATGCCACCGGGGCACACCTTTAACCATTAGCATGCCACCGGAGCCTGCCTTTCCCATTAGCATGCCACCGGAGCCCACCTTTTACTGTTAGCATGCCACCAGAGCACACCTTTTACTGTTAGCATGCCACCGGAGCACACCTTTACCGTTAGCATGCAACCGGAGCACACTTTTTCCCGTTAGCATGCCACCGGAGCACACCTTTACCGTTAGCATGCCACTGTAGCCCACCTTTATCCATTAGCATGCCACCGGAAGACACCTCCTCCCGTCAGCATGCCACCGGAGCCCCCCTTTTTGCGTTAGCATGACACTGGAGCACACCTTTACCGTTAGCATGTCACCGTAGCACACCATCTTCCCGTTAGCATGCCAGCGGAGCACACCTTTACCGTTAGCATGCCACTGTAGCACACAGTTTTCCCGTTAGCATGCCAACGGAGTTCACCTTTTCCCTTTAGCATGCCACAGTAGCACAACTTTTCCCGTTAGCATACCACCGGAGCACACCTTTTCCCGTTAGCATGCCACCGGAGCACACCTTTTCCTGTTAGCATGCCACCGTTGCACACCTTTTCCCGTTAGCATGCCACCAGAGCACACCTTTTTCCGTTATCATGCCACCGTTGCACACCTTTTACCGTTAGCATGCCACCATAGCACACCTTTTCCTGTTAGCATGCCACAGTAGCACACCTTCTCCCGTTAGCATGCCACCAGAGCACACCTTTCCCTGTTAGCATGCCACCGGAGCACAACTTTTCCCGTTAGCATGCCACCGGAGCATATCTTGTATCGCTAGCATGCCACCAGAGCACACATTTTACCGAAAGGAAGCCACCAGAGCACACCTTTTAACATTAGCATGCCACCATAGCACACCTTTTCCCGTTTGCATGCCACCGTAGCGCACATCTTCTCATTAGCATGCCATTGTAGCACACTTTCTTATGTTAGCATGCGACCGGAGCATACCTTTGCGTGTTAGCATGTCACCGGAGCACACCTTTTCCCGTTAGCATGCCACCGGAGCACACCTTCTATCGTTAGCATGCCACCGGAGAACACCTTTTCCCTTTAGCATGCCACCGGAGCACACCTTTTTCCGTTAGCATGCCACCGGGGCACACCTTTAACCATTAGCATGCCACCGGAGCCTGCCTTTCCCATTAGCATGCCACCGGAGCCCACCTTTTACTGTTAGCATGCCACCAGAGCACACCTTTTACTGTTAGCATGCCACCGGAGCACACCTTTACCGTTAGCATGCCACCGGAGCACACTTTTTCCCGTTAGCATGCCACCGGAGCACACCTTTACCGTTAGCATGCCACTGTAGCCCACCTTTATCCATTAGCATGCCACCGGAAGACACCTTCTCCCGTCAGCATGCCACCGGAGCACACCTTTTCGCGTTAGCATGACACTGGAGCACACCTTTACCGTTAGCATGTCACCGTAGCACACCATCTTCCCGTTAGCATGCCAGCGGAGCACACCTTTACCGTTAGCATGCCACTGTAGCACACAGTTTTCCCGTTAGCATGCCAACGGAGTTCACCTTTTCCCTTTAGCATGCCACAGTAGCACACCTTTTCCCGTTAGCATACCACCGGAGCACACCTTTTCCCGTTAGCATGCCACCGGAGCACACCTTTTTCTGTTAGCATGCCACCGTTGCACACCTTTTACTGAAAGCAAGCCACAGGAGCACACCTTTTACTGTTAGCATGCCACCATAGCACACCTCTTCCCGTTAGCATGCCACCATAGCGCACCTCTTCTCGTTAGCATGCCACCGTAGCACACTTTCTCATGTTAGCATGCCACCGGAGCACACCTTTCCGTGTTTGCATGCCACCCGAGCACACCTTTTTCCGTTATCTTGCCACCGGAGCACACCTTGTATCGTTAGCATGCCACCGTAGCACACCTTTTACCGTTAGCATGCCAACGGAGAACACCTCTTACCGTTAACATGCCACCGGAGCACACCTTTTACCATTAGTAAGCCACTAGAGCACACCTTTTACCATCAGCATGCCACCGGAGCACACATTTTCCCGTTAGCATGCCCCCGGAGCACATTTTCTCCTGTTAGCATGCCACCGGAGCACACCTTCTCCCATTAGCATGCCACCGGAACACACCTTTCCCCGTTAGCATCCACTGGAGAACACCTTTTCCCTTTAGCATGCCACCGTAGCACATCTATTCCCGTTAGCATGCCACAGTACCACACCTTTTCCCGTTAGCATGCCACCAGAGCACACCTTTACCTTTAGCATGCCACTGGAGCACACCTTTTCCCGTTAGCATGCTACAGTAGCACACCTTCTCACGTTAGCATGCCGCCGGAGCACAACTTTCCCTGTCAGTATTCCACCGGAGTACACCTTTTCCCGTTAGCATGCCACAAGAGCACACCTTGTATCGTTAGCATGCCACCTGAGCACACGTTTAACTGTTAGCATGCCAACGGAGAACACCTTTTACCGTTAGCATGCCGCCGGAGCACACCTTTTACCATCAGCATGCCACCGGAGCACACCTTTTTCCGTTAGCATGCCACCGGAGCACACCTTTTCCCGTTAGCATGCCACCGGAGAACACCTTTTCCCGTTAGCATGCCACCGGAGCACACCTTTTCCTGTTAGCATGCCACCGTTGCACTGCTTTTCCCGTTTGCATGCCACCGGAGCACACCTTTTTCCGTTATCATGCCACCGTTGCACACCTTTTACCGTTAGCTTGCCACGATAGCACACCTTTTCCCATTAGCATGCCACCATTGCACACCTTTTCCCGTTAGCATACCACTGTAGCACACCTTTTCTTGTTAGCATGCCACAGTAGGACACCTTCTCCTGTTAGCATGCCACCGGAGCACACCTTTCCCTGTTAGCATGCCACCAGAGCACACCTTTTCCCGTTAGCATGCCACCGGAGCACATCTTGTATCGTTAGCATGCCACCGGAGCTCACCTTTTACCGAAAGCAAGCCACAGGAGCACACCTTTCACTGTTAGCATGCCACCATAGCACACCTCTTCCCGTTAGCATGCCACCATAGCGCACCTCTTCTCATTAGCATGCCACCGTAGCACACTTTCTCACGTTAGCATGCCACCGGAGCACACCTTGTATCGTTAGCATGCCACCAAAGCACAACTTTACCGTTAGCATGCCAACGGAGAACACCTTTTACCGTTAACATGCCACCTGAGCACACCTTTTACCGTTAGTATGCCACTGGAGCACACCTTTTACCATCAGCATGCCACCAGAGCACACCTTTACCGTGAGCATGCCACAGTAATACACCTTTTCCCATTAGTATGCAGCTATAGTACACCTTTTTCCATTAGCATGCCACCTGTGCACACCTTTTCCCGCTAGCATGTCACCGGAGCACACCTTTTCCCATTAGCATGCAACCGGAGCACACATTTTCCCGTTAGCATGCCCCCGGAGCACACCTTCTCCCGTTAGCATGCCACCGGAACACACCTTTCCCCGTTAGCATCCACTGGAGAACACCTTTTCCCTTTAGCATGCCACCGGAGCACACCTTTTTCGTTATCATACCACCATTGCACACCTTTTACAGTTAGCAAGCCACCATAGCACACCTTTTCCCGTTAGCATGCCACTGTAGCACACTTTTTCTTGTTAGCATGCCACAGTAGCACACATTCTCCCTTTAGCATGCCACCGGAGCACACCTTTCCCTGTTAGCATGCCACTGGAGCACACCTTTTCCCATTAGCATGCCACCGGAGCACATCTTGTATCGTTAGCATGCCACCATTGCTCACCTTTTCCAGTTAGCATGCCACTGTTGCACACCTTTTCTCGTTAGCATGCCACCGGAGCACACCTTTTCCAGTTGTTGCCACCGGAGCACACCTTCTCCTGTTAGCATGCCACCGTTGGACACCTTTTCCCATTATCATACCCCCGGAGCATACCTTTTCCCATTACCATGCCACTGGAGCACACCTTTTACCGTTAGCATGCCACCATTGCACACCTTTTTCCGTTAGCATGCCACCGTTGCACACATTTTCCCGTTAGCATGCCACCGGAGCACACCTTTTCCCATTGTTCCCACCGGAGCACACCCTCTGCCGTTAGCATGCCACCGTTGCACACCTTTTCCCAATATCATGCCACTGGAGCATACCTTTTTCCGTTAGCATGACACCGGAGCATACCTTTTACCACTAGCATGCCACTGGAGCGCACCTTTTACCGTTAGCATGCCTCCATTGCACACCTTTTTCCGTTAGCATGCCACCGTTGCACACATTTTCCCGTTAGCATGCCACCGGAGCACACCTTTTCCCATTGTTCCCACCGGAGCACACCTTCTGCCGTTAGCATTCCACCGTTGCACACCTTTTCCCAATATCATGCCACTGGAGCATAACTTTTTTAGTTAGCATGCCACCGGAGCATACCTTTTACCGCTAGCATGCCACTGGAGCACACCTTTTACCGTTAGCATGCCACCAGAGCACACCTTCTCCCATTAGCACTCCACCGTAGCATACCTTTTTCCATTGGCATGCCACCGGAGCACAGCTTTTCCCGTTAGCATGCCACCTGAGCACACTTTTTTCCATTAGCATGCCACCGGAGCACACCTTTTCCCGTTAGCATGCCACCGGAGCACACCTTTTCCTGTTAGCATGCCACCGTTGCACACCTTTTCCCGTTAGCATGCCACCGGAGCACACCTTTTTCCGTTATCATGCCACCGTTGCACACCTTTTACCGTTAGCTTGCCACGATAGCACACCTTTTCCCGTTAGCATACCACTGTAGCACACCTTTTCTTGTTAGCATGCCACAGTAGGACACCTTCTCCCGTTAGCATGCCACCGGAGCACCCCTTTCCCTGTTAGCATGCCACCGGAGCACACCTTTTCCCGTTAGCATGCCACCGGAGCACATCTTGTATCGTTAGCATGCCACCGGAGCACACCTTTTACTGAAAGCAAGCCACAGGAGCACACCTTTTACTGTTAGCATGCCACCATAGCACACCTCTTCCCGTTAGCATGCCACCATAGCGCACCTCTTCTCGTTAGCATGCCACCGTAGCACACTTTCTCATGTTAGCATTCCACCGGAGCACACCTTTCCGTGTTTGCATGCCACCCGAGCACACCTTTTTCCGTTATCTTGCCACCGGAGCACACCTTGTATCGTTAGCATGCCACCGTAGCACACCTTTTACCGTTAGCATGCCAACGGAGAACACCTCTTACCGTTAACATGCCACCGGAGCACACCTTTTACCATTAGTAAGCCACTAGAGCACACCTTTTACCATCAGCATGCCACCGGAGCACACATTTTCCCGTTAGCATGCCCCCGGAGCACATTTTCTCCTGTTAGCATGCCACCGGAGCACACCTTCTCCCATTAGCATGCCACCGGAACACACCTTTCCCCGTTAGCATCCACTGGAGAACACCTTTTCCCTTTAGCATGCCACCGTAGCACATCTATTCCCGTTAGCATGCCACAGTACCACACCTTTTCCCGTTAGCATGCCACCAGAGCACACCTTTACCTTTAGCATGCCACTGGAGCACACCTTTTCCCGTTAGCATGCTACAGTAGCACACCTTCTCACGTTAGCATGCCGCCGGAGCACAACTTTCCCTGTCAGCATTCCACCGGAGTACACCTTTTCCCGTTAGCATGCCACAAGAGCACACCTTGTATCGTTAGCATGCCACCTGAGCACACGTTTAACTGTTAGCATGCCAACGGAGAACACCTTTTACCGTTAGCATGCCGCCGGAGCACACATTTTACCATCAGCATGCCACCGGAGCACACCTTTTTCCGTTAGCATGCCACCGGAGCACACCTTTTCCCGTTAGCATGCCACCGAAGAACACCTTTTCCCGTTAGCATGCCACCGGAGCACACCTTTTCCTGTTAGCATGCCACCGTTGCACTGCTTTTCCCGTTTGCATGCCACCGGAGCACACCTTTTTCCGTTATCATGCCACCGTTGCACACCTTTTACCGTTAGCTTGCCACGATAGCACACCTTTTCCCATTAGCATGCCACCATAGCACACCTTTTCCCGTTAGCATACCACTGTAGCACACCTTTTCTTGTTAGCATGCCACAGTAGGACACCTTCTCCCGTTAGCATGCCACCGGAGCACACCTTTCCCTGTTAGCATGCCACCAGAGCACACCTTTTCCCGTTAGCATGCCACCGGAGCACATCTTGTATCGTTAGCATGCCACCGGAGCTCACCTTTTACCGAAAGCAAGCCACAGGAGCACACCTTTTACTGTTAGCATGCCACCATAGCACACCTGTTCCCGTTAGCATGCCACCATAGCGCACCTCTTCTCATTAGCATGCCACCGTAGCACACTTTCTCACGTTAGCATGCCACCGGAGCACACCTTTCCGTGTTTGCATGCCACCGGAGCACACCTTTTTCCGTTATCTTGCCACCGGAGCACACCTTGTATCGTTAGCATGCCACCGTAGCACACCTTTTACCGTTAGCATGCCAGCGGAGAACACCTCTTACCGTTAACATGCCATCGGAGCACACCTTTTACCATTAGTAAGCCACTGGAGCACACCTTTTACCATCAGCATGCCACCGGAGCACACATTTTCCCGTTAGCATGCCCCCGGAGCACATTTTCTCCTGTTAGCATGCCACCGGAGCACACCTTCTCCCATTAGCATGCAACCGGAGCACACATTTTCCGTTAGCATGCCCCCGGAGCACACCTTCTCCTGTTAGCATGCCACCGGAACACACCTTTCCCCGTTAGCATCCACTGGAGAACACCTTTTCCCTTTAGCATGCCACCGGAGCACACCTTTTTCATTATCATACCACCATTGCACACCTTTTACAGTTAGCAAGCCACCATAACACACCTTTTCCCGTTAGCATGCCACTGTAGCACACTTTTTCTTGTTAGCATGCCACAGTAGCACACATTCTCCCTTTAGCATGCCACCGGAGCACACCTTTCCCTGTTAGCATGCCACTGGAGCACACCTTTTCCCATTAGCATGCCACCGGAGCACATCTTGTATCGTTAGCATGCCACCATTGCTCACCTTTTCCCGTTAGCATGCCACTGTTGCACACCTTTTCTCGTTAGCATGCCACCGGAGCACAACTTTTCCAGTTGTTGCCACCGGAGCACACCTTCTCCTGTTAGCATGCCACCGTTGGACACCTTTTCCTGTTATCATACCCCCGGAGCATACCTTTTCCCATTAGCATGCCACTGGAGCACACCTTTTACCGTTAGCATGCCTCCATTGCACACCTTTTTCCGTTAGCATGCCACCGTTGCACACATTTTCCCATTAGAATGCCACCGGAGCACACCTTTTCCCATTGTTCCCACCGGAGCACACCTTCTGCCGTTAGCATTCCACCGTTGCACACCTTTTCGCAATATCATGCCACTGGAGCATAACTTTTTTAGTTAGCATGCCACCGGAGCACACCTTTTACCGCTAGCATGCCACTGGAGCACACCTTTTACCGTTAGCATGCCACCAGAGCACCCCTTTTCCCGTTAGCATGCCACCAGAGCACACCTTTTCCCGTTAGCATGCCACCGGAGCACATCTTGTATCGTTAGCATGCCACCGGATCACACCTTTTACCGAAAGCAAGCCACAGGAGCACACCTTTTACTGTTAGCATGCCACCATAGCACACCTCTTCCCGTTAGCATGCCACCGTAGCACACTTTCTCACGTTAGCATGCCACCGGAGCACACCTTTCCGTGTTTGCATGCCACCGGAGCACGCCTTTTTCCATTATCTTGCCACCGGAGCACACCTTGTATCGTTAGCATGCCACCGTAGCACACCTTTTACCGTTAGCATGCCAGCGGAGAACACCTCTTACCGTTAACATGCCATCGGAGCACACCTTTTACCATTAGTAAGCCACTGGAGCACTCCTTTTACCATCAGCATGCCACCGGAGCACACATTTTCCCGTTAGCATGCCCCCGGAGCACATTTTCTCCTGTTAGCATGCCACCGGAGCACACCTTCTCCCATTAGCATGCCACCGGAACACACCTTTCCCGGTTAGCATCCACTGGAGAACATCTTTTCCCTTTAGCATGCCACCGTAGCACACCTATTCCCGTTAGCATGCCACAGTACCACACCTTTTCCCGTTAGCATGCCACCAGAGCATACCTTTACCTTTAGCATGCCACTGGAGCACACCTTTTCCCGTTAGCATGCTACAGTAGCACACCTTCTCACGTTAGCATGCCGCCGGAGCACAACTTTCTCTGTCAGCATTCCACCGGAGTACACCTTTTCCCGTTAGCATGCCACAAGAGCACACCTTGCATCGTTAGCGTGCCACCTGAGCACACGTTTAACTGTTAGCATGCCAACGGAGAACACCTTTTACCGTTAGCATGCCGCCGGAGCACACCTTTTACCATCAGCATGCCACCGGAGCACACCTTTTTCCGTTAGCATGCCACCGGAGCACACCTTTTCCCGTTAGCATGCCACCGGAGCACACTTTTTCCCGTTAGCATGCCACCGGAGCACACCTTTACCGTTAGCATGCCACTGTAGCCCACCTTTATCCATTAGCATGCCACCGGAAGACACCTTCTCCCGTCAGCATGCCACCGGAGCACACCTTTTCGCGTTAGCATGACACTGGAGCACACCTTTACCGTTAGCATGTCACCGTAGCACACCATCTTCCCGTTAGCATGCCAGCGGAGCACACCTTTACCGTTAGCATGCCACTGTAGCACACAGTTTTCCCGTTAGCATGCCAACGGAGTTCACCTTTTCCCTTTAGCATGCCACAGTAGCAGACCTTTTCCCGTTAGCATACCACCGGAGCACACCTTTTCCCGTTAGCATGCCACCGGAGCACACCTTTTCCTGTTAGCATGCCACCGTTGCACACCTTTTCCCGTTAGCATGCCACCGGAGCACACCTTTTTCCGTTATCATGCCACCGTTGCACACCTTTTACCGTTAGCATGCCACCATAGCACACCTTTTCCTGTTAGCATGCCACAGTAGCACACCTTCTCCCGTTAGCATGCCACCAGAGCACACCTTTCCCTGTTAGCATGCCACCGGAGCACAACTTTACCCGTTAGCATGCCACCGGAGCATATCTTGTATCGCTAGCATGCCACCAGAGCACACATTTTACCGAAAGGAAGCCACCAGAGCACACCTTTTAACATTAGCATGCCACCATAGCACACCTTTTCCCGTTTGCATGCCACCGTAGCGCACATCTTCTCATTAGCATGCCATTGTAGCACACTTTCTTACGTTAGCATGCGACCGGAGCATACCTTTGCGTGTTAGCATGTCACCGGAGCACACCTTTTCCCGTTAGCATGCCACCGGAGCACACCTTCTATCGTTAGCATGCCACCGGAGCACACCTTTTCAGTTTAGCATGCCACCGAAGCGCACCTCTTCTCGTTGGCATGCCACCGTAGCACACTTTCTCACATTAGCATGCCACCGGAGCACACCTTTCCATGTTAGCATGCCACCGGAGCACACCTTTTCCCGTTAGCATGACACCGGAGCACACCTTGTATCATTAGCATGCCAACGTAGCACACCTTTTACCGTTAGAATGCCAACGGAGAAAACCTCTTACCGTTAACATGCCACCGGAGCACACCTTTTACCGTTAGTGTGCCACTGGAGCACACCTTTTACCATCAGCATGCCACCAGAGCACACTTTTACCGTGAGCATGCCACAGTATTACACCTTTTTCCATTAGTATGCCGCTGTAGCACACCTTTTTCCATTAGCATGCCACCGGTGCACACCTTTTCCCGCTAACATGTCACCGGAGCACACCTTTTCCCGTTAGCATGCCCCCGGAGCACATTTTCTCCTGTTAGCATGCCACCGGAGCACGCCTTCTCCCGTTACCATGCCCTCGGAACACACCTTTCCCCGTTAGCATCCACTGGAGAACACCTTTTCCCTTTAGCATGCCACCGGAGCACACCTTTTTCCGTTATCATGCCACCATTGCCCACCTTTTACAGTTAACATGCCACTATAGCTCACCTTTTCCAGTTAGCAAGCCACCATAGCACACATTTTCCAGTTAGCATGCCACTGTTGCACACCTTTTAATGTTAGCATGCCACAGTAGCACACATTCTCCCGTTAGCATGCCACCGGAGCACACATTTCCCTGTTAGCATACCACCGGAGCACACCTTTTCCCATTAGCATGCCACCGGAGCACATCTTGTATCGTTAGCATGCCACCGGAACACACCTTTTCACGTTAGCATGCCACCGGAGCACACCTTTTCCCATTGTTGCCACCGAAGCACACCTTCTCCTGTTAGCATGCCACCGTTGCACACCTTTTCCCGCTATCATACCACCGGAGCATACCTCTTCGAGTTAGCATGCCACCGGAGAACACCTTTTACCGTTAGCATGCCTCCATTGCACACATTTTTCCGTTAGCATTCCACCGTTGCACACATTTTCCCGTTAGCATGCCACCGGAGCACACCTTTTCCCATTGTTCCCACCGGAGCACACCTTCTGCCGTTAGCATGCCACCGTTGCACACCTTTTCCCAATATCATGCCACTGGAGCATACCTATTTCCATTAGCATGACACCGGAGCACACCTTTTACCGCTAGCATGCCACTGGAGCACAACTTTTACAGTTAGCATGCCACCGGAGCACACCTTCTCCTATTAGCATTCCACCATAACATACCTTTTTCCATTGGCATGCCACCGGAGCACAGCTTTTCCCGTTAGCATGCCACCAGAGCACACCTTTTTCCGTTATCATGCCACCATTGCACACCTTTTACAGTTAGCATGCCACCATAGCTCACCTTTTCCCGTTAGCAAGCCACCATAGCACACATTTTCCAGTTAGCATGCCACTGTAGCACACCTTTTATTGTTAGCATGCCACAGTAGCACACATTCTCCCGTTAGCATGCCACCGGAGCACACCTTTCCCTGTTAGCATACCACCGGAGCACACCTTTTCCCATTAGCATGCCACCGGAGCACATCTTGTATCGTTAGCATGCCACCGGAACACACCTTTTCACGTTAGCATGCCACGGGAACACACCTTTTACCGTTAGCATGCCACCGTTGCACACCTTTTCTCGTTAGCATGCCACCGGAGCACACCTTTTCCCGTTGTTGCCAGCAAAGCACACCTTCTCCTGTTAGCATGCCACCGTTGCACACCTTTTCCCGCTATCATACCACCAGAGCATACCTCTTCCCTTTAGCATGCCACCGGAGCACACCTTTTACCGTTAGCATGCCTCCATTACACACCTTTTTCCGTTAGCATTCCACCGTTGCACTCATTTTCCCATTAGCATGCCACCGGAGCACACCTTTTCCCATTGTTCCCACCGGAGCACACCTTATGCCGTTAGCATGCCACCGTTGGACACCTTTTCCCAATATCATGCCACTGTAGCATACCTATTTCCGTGAGCAAGCCACCGGATTTCACCTTTTACCGCTAGCATGCCACTGGAGCACACCTTTTACCGTTAGCATGCCACCAGCGCACACCTTTTCCCATTACCATTCCACCGTAGCAAACCTTTTTCCATTGGCATGCCACCGGAGCACAGCTTTTCCCGTTAGCATGCCACAGGAGCACACTTTTTTCCGTTAGCATGCCACCGGAGCACAACTTTTCCCATTAGCATGCCATTGTAGCACACTTTCTTACGTTAGCATGCGACCGGAGCACACCTTTGCGTGTTAGCATGTCACCGGAGCACACCTTTTCCCGTTAGCATGCCATCGGAGCACACCTTGTATCGTTAGCATGCCACCGGAGCACACCTTTTCCCGTTAGCATGCCACCGTAGCGCACCTCTTCTCGTTAGCATGCCACCGGAGCACACCTTTCCGTGTTAGCATGCCACCGAAGCACACCTTTTCCCGTTAGCATGCCACCGGAGCACACCTTGTATCGTTAGCATGCCACCGTAGCACACCTTTTACCGTTAGAGTGCCAACAGAGAACACCTCTTACCGTTAACATGCCACCGGAGCACACCTTTCACCGTTAGTGTGACACTGGAGCACAGCTTTTACCATCAGCATGCCACCAGAGCACACCTTTACCGTGAGCATGCCACAGTATTACACCTTTTCCCATTAGTATGCCGCTGTAGCACACCTTTTACCATTAGCATGCCACCGGTGCACACCTTTTCCCGCTAGCATGTCACCGGAGCACACCTTTTCCCGTTAGCATGCAACCGGAGCACACATTTTCCCGTTAGCATGCCCCCGGAGCACATTTTCTCCAGTTAGCATGCCACCGGAGCACACCTTCTCCCGTTAGCATGCCCTCGGAACACACCTTTCCCCGTTAGCATCCACTGGAGAACACCCTTTCCCTTTAGCATGCCACCGTAGCACACCTTTTTCCGTTATCATGCCACCATTGCACACCTTTTACAGTTAGCATGTCACCATAGCTCACCTTTTCCCGTTAGCAAGCCACCATAGCACACATTTTCCCGTTAGCATGCCACTGTATCACACCTTCTATTGTTAGCATGCCACAGTAGCACACCTTCTCCCGTTAGCATGCCACCGGAGCACACCTTTCCCTGTTAGCATACCACCGGAGCACACCTTTTCCCATTAGCATTCCACCGGAGCACATCTTGTATCGTTAGCATGCTACCGGAACACACCTTTTCACGTTAGCATGCCACCGGAACACACCTTTTACCGTTAGCATGCCACCATTGCACACCTTTTCCCGTTAGCATGCCACCGTTGCACACCTTTTCCCAATATCATGCCACTGGAGCATAAGTTTTTTAGTTAGCATGCCACCGGAGCACACCTTTTACCGCTAGCATGCCACTGGAGCACACCTTTTCCCATTAGCATGCCACCAGAGCACACCTTTTCCCGTTAGCATGCCACCGGAGCACATCTTGTATCGTTAGCATGCCACCGGATCACACCTTTTACCGAAAGCAAGCCACAGGAGCACACCTTTTACTGTTAGCATGCCACCATAGCACACCTCTTCCCGTTAGCATGACACCATAGCGCACCTCTTCTAATTAGCATGCCACCGTAGCACACTTTCTCACGTTAGCATGCCACCGGAGCACACCTTTCCGTGTTTGCATGCCACCGGAGCACGCCTTTTTCCATTATCTTGCCACCGGAGCACACCTTGTATCGTTAGCATGCCACCGTAGCACACCTTTTACCGTTAGCATGCCAGCGGAGAACACCTCTTACCGTTAACATGCCATCGGAGCACACCTTTTACCATTAGTAAGCCACTGGAGCACTCCTTTTACCATCAGCATGCCACCGGAGCACACATTTTCCCGTTAGCATGCCCCCGGAGCACATTTTCTCCTGTTAGCATGCCACCGGAGCACACCTTCTCCCATTAGCATGCCACCGGAACACACCTTTCCCGGTTAGCATCCACTGGAGAACATCTTTTCCCTTTAGCATGCCACCGTAGCACACCTATTCCCGTTAGCATGCCACAGTACCACACCTTTTCCCGTTAGCATGCCACCAGAGCATACCTTTACCTTTAGCATGCCACTGGAGCACACCTTTTCCCGTTAGCATGCTACAGTAGCACACCTTCTCACGTTAGCATGCCGCCGGAGCACAACTTTCTCTGTCAGCATTCCACCGGAGTACACCTTTTCCCGTTAGCATGCCACAAGAGCACACCTTGCATCGTTAGCGTGCCACCTGAGCACACGTTTAACTGTTAGCATGCCAACGGAGAACACCTTTTACCGTTAGCATGCCGCCGGAGCACACCTTTTACCATCAGCATGCCACCGGAGCACACCTTTTTCCGTTAGCATGCCACCGGAGCACACCTTTTCCCGTTAGCATGCCACCGGAGCACACTTTTTCCCGTTAGCATGCCACCGGAGCACACCTTTACCGTTAGCATGCCACTGTAGCCCACCTTTATCCATTAGCATGCCACTGGAAGACACCTTCTCCCGTCAGCATGCCACCGGAGCACACCTTTTCGCGTTAGCATGACACTGGAGCACACCTTTACCGTTAGCATGTCACCGTAGCACACCATCTTCCCGTTAGCATGCCAGCGGAGCACACCTTTACCGTTAGCATGCCACTGTAGCACACAGTTTTCCCGTTAGCATGCCAACGGAGTTCACCTTTTCCCTTTAGCATGCCACAGTAGCACACCTTTTCCCGTTAGCATACCACCGGAGCACACCTTTTCCCGTTAGCATGCCACCGGAGCACACCTTTTCCTGTTAGCATGCCACCGTTGCACACCTTTTCCCGTTAGCATGCCACCGGAGCACACCTTTTTCCGTTATCATGCCACCGTTGCACACCTTTTACCGTTAGCATGCCACCATAGCACACCTTTTCCTGTTAGCATGCCACAGTAGCACACCTTCTCCCGTTAGCATGCCACCAGAGCACACCTTTCCCTGTTAGCATGCCACCGGAGCACAACTTTACCCGTTAGCATGCCACCGGAGCATATCTTGTATCGCTAGCATGCCACCAGAGCACACATTTTACCGAAAGGAAGCCACCAGAGCACACCTTTTAACATTAGCATGCCACCATAGCACACCTTTTCCCGTTTGCATGCCACCGTAGCGCACATCTTCTCATTAGCATGCCATTGTAGCACACTTTCTTACGTTAGCATGCGACCGGAGCATACCTTTGCGTGTTAGCATGTCACCGGAGCACACCTTTTCCCGTTAGCATGCCACCGGAGCACACCTTCTATCGTTAGCATGCCACCGGAGCACACCTTTTCCCTTTAGCATGCCACCGAAGCGCACCTCTTCTCGTTGGCATGCCACCGTAGCACACTTTCTCCCATTAGCATGCCACCGGAGCACACCTTTCCATGTTAGCATGCCACCGGAGCACACCTTTTCCCGTTAGCATGACACCGGAGCACACCTTGTATCGTTAGCATGCCAACGTAGCACACCTTTTACCGTTAGAATGCCAATGGAGAAAACCTCTTACCGTTAACATGCCACCGGAGCACACCTTTTACCGTTAGTGTGCCACTGGAGCACACCTTTTACCATCAGCATGCCACCAGAGCACACTTTTACCGTGAGCATGCCACAGTATTACACCTTTTTCCATTAGTATGCCGCTGTAGCACACCTTTTTCCATTAGCATGCCACCGGTGCACACCTTTTCCCGCTAACATGTCACCGGAGCACACCTTTTCCCGTTAGCATGCCCCCGGAGCACATTTTCTCCTGTTAGCATGCCACCGGAGCACGCCTTCTCCCGTTAGCATGCCCTCGGAACACACCTTTCCCCGTTAGCATCCACTGGAGAACACCTTTTCCCTTTAGCATGCCACCGGAGCACACCTTTTTCCGTTATCATGCCACCATTGCCCACCTTTTACAGTTAACATGCCACTATAGCTCACCTTTTCCAGTTAGCAAGCCACCATAGCACACATTTTCCAGTTAGCATGCCACTGTTGCACACCTTTTAATGTTAGCATGCCACAGTAGCACACATTCTCCCGTTAGCATGCCACCGGAGCACACATTTCCCTGTTAGCATACCACCGGAGCACACCTTTTCCCATTAGCATGCCACCGGAGCACATCTTGTATCGTTAGCATGCCACCGGAACACACCTTTTCACGTTAGCATGCCACCGGAGCACACCTTTTCCCATTGTTGCCACCGAAGCACACCTTCTCCTGTTAGCATGCCACCGTTGCACACCTTTTCCCGCTATCATACCACCGGAGCATACCTCTTCCCGTTAGCATGCCACCGGAGAACACCTTTTACCGTTAGCATGCCTCCATTGCACACATTTTTCCGTTAGCATTCCACCGTTGCACACATTTTCCCGTTAGCATGCCACCGGAGCACACCTTTTCCCATTGTTCCCACCGGAGCACACCTTCTGCCGTTAGCATGCCACCGTTGCACACCTTTTCCCAATATCATGCCACTGGAGCATACCTATTTCCATTAGCATGACACCGGAGCACACCTTTTACCGCTAGCATGCCACTGGAGCACACCTTTTACAGTTAGCATGCCACCGGAGCACACCTTCTCCTATTAGCATTCCACCATAACATACCTTTTTCCATTGGCATGCCACCGGAGCACAGCTTTTCCCGTTAGCATGCCACCAGAGCACACCTTTTTCCGTTATCATGCCACCATTGCACACCTTTTACAGTTAGCATGCCACCATAGCTCACCTTTTCCCGTTAGCAAGCCACCATAGCACACATTTTCCAGTTAGCATGCCACTGTAGCACACCTTTTATTGTTAGCATGCCACAGTAGCACACATTCTCCCGTTAGCATGCCACCGGAGCACACCTTTCCCTGTTAGCATACCACCGGAGCACACCTTTTCCCATTAGCATGCCACCGGAGCACATCTTGTATCGTTAGCATGCCACCGGAACACACCTTTTCACGTTAGCATGCCACGGGAACACACCTTTTACCGTTAGCATGCCACCGTTGCACACCTTTTCTCGTTAGCATGCCACCGGAGCACACCTTTTCCCGTTGTTGCCAGCGAAGCACACCTTCTCCTGTTAGCATGCCACCGTTGCACACCTTTTCCCGCTATCATACCACCAGAGCATACCTCTTCCCTTTAGCATGCCACCGGAGCACACCTTTTACCGTTAGCATGCCTCCATTACACACCGTTTTCCGTTAGCATTCCACCGTTGCACTCATTTTCCCATTAGCATGCCACCGGAGCACACCTTTTCCCATTGTTCCCACCGGAGCACACCTTATGCCGTTAGCATGCCACCGTTGGACACCTTTTCCCAATATCATGCCACTGTAGCATACCTATTTCCGTGAGCAAGCCACCGGATTTCACCTTTTACCGCTAGCATGCCACTGGAGCACACCTTTTACCGTTAGCATGCCACCAGCGCACACCTTTTCCCATTACCATTCCACCGTAGCAAACCTTTTTCCATTGGCATGCCACCGGAGCACAGCTTTTCCCGTTAGCATGCCACAGGAGCACACTTTTTTCCGTTAGCATGCCACCGGAGCACAACTTTTCCCATTAGCATGCCATTGTAGCACACTTTCTTACGTTAGCATGCGACCGGAGCACACCTTTGCGTGTTAGCATGTCACCGGAGCACACCTTTTCCCGTTAGCATGCCATCGGAGCACACCTTGTATCGTTAGCATGCCACCGGAGCACACCTTTTCCCGTTAGCATGCCACCGTAGCGCACCTCTTCTCGTTAGCATGCCACCGGAGCACACCTTTCCGTGTTAGCATGCCACCGAAGCACACCTTTTCCCGTTAGCATGCCACCGGAGCACACCTTGTATCGTTAGCATGCCACCGTAGCACACCTTTTACCGTTAGAGTGCCAACAGAGAACACCTCTTACCGTTAACATGCCACCGGAGCACACCTTTCACCGTTAGTGTGACACTGGAGCACAGCTTTTACCATCAGCATGCCACCAGAGCACACCTTTACCGTGAGCATGCCACAGTATTACACCTTTTCCCATTAGTATGCCGCTGTAGCACACCTTTTACCATTAGCATGCCACCGGTGCACACCTTTTCCCGCTAGCATGTCACCGGAGCACACCTTTTCCCGTTAGCATGCAACCGGAGCACACATTTTCCCGTTAGCATGCCCCCGGAGCACATTTTCTCCAGTTAGCATGCCACCGGAGCACACCTTCTCCCGTTAGCATGCCCTCGGAACACACCTTTCCCCGTTAGCATCCACTGGAGAACACCCTTTCCCTTTAGCATGCCACCGTAGCACACCTTTTTCCGTTATCATGCCACCATTGCACACCTTTTACAGTTAGCATGCCACCATAGCTCACCTTTTCCCGTTAGCAAGCCACCATAGCACACATTTTCCCGTTAGCATGCCACTGTATCACACCTTCTATTGTTAGCATGCCACAGTAGCACACCTTCTCCCGTTAGCATGCCACCGGAGCACACCTTTCCCTGTTAGCATACCACCGGAGCACACCTTTTCCCATTAGCATTCCACCGGAGCACATCTTGTATCGTTAGCATGCTACCGGAACACACCTTTTCACGTTAGCATGCCACCGGAACACACCTTTTACCGTTAGCATGCCACCATTGCACACCTTTTCCCGTTAGAATGCCACCGTTGCACACCTTTTCTCGTTAGCATGCCACCGCAGCACACCTTTTCCCGTTGTTGCCACCGAAGCACACCTTCCCCTGTTAGCATGCCACCGTTGCACACCTTTTCCCGCTATCATACCACCGGAGCATACCTTTTCCCGTTAGCATGCCACCGGAGCACACTTTTTACCGTTAGCATGCCTCCATTGCACACATTTTCCCGTTAGCATGCCAACGGAGCACACCTTTTCCCATTGTTCCCACTGCAGCACACCTTCTGCCGTTAGCATTCCACCGTTGCACACCTTTTCCCAATATCATGGCACTGGAGCATACCTTTTTCCGTTAGCATGCCACCAGAGCACACCTTTTACCGCTAGCATGCCACTGGAGCACACCTTTTACCGTTAGCATGCCACCAGAGCACACCTTCTCCCATTAGCATTCCACCGTAGCATACCTTTTTCCATTGGCATGCCACCGGAGCACAGATTTTCCCGTTAGCATGCCACAGGAGCATCCTTTTTTCCGTTAGCATGCCACCGGAGCACACCTTTTCCCGTTAGCATGCCACCGGAGCACACCTTTTTCCGTTATCATGCCACCATTGCACACCTTTTACCGTTAGCATGCCACGATAGCACACCTTTTCCCATTAGCATGCCACCATAGCACACCTTTTCCCGTTAGCATGCCACTGTAGAACACCTTTTCTTGTTAGCATGCCACAGTAGGACACCTTCTCCCGTTAGCATGCCACCGGAGCACACCTTTCCCTGTTAGCATGCCACCGGAGCACACATTTTCCCATTAGCATGCCACCGGAGCACATCTTGTATCGCTAGCATGCCACCGGAGCACACGTTTAACCGAAAGCAAGCCACCGGAGCACACCTTTTACCGTTAGCATGCCACCATAGCACACCTTTTCCGTTAGCATGCCACCATAGCTCACCTCTTCTCGTTAGCATGCGACCGGAGCACACCTTTCCGTGTTAGCATGCCACCGGAGCACACCTTTTCCCGTTAGCATGCCACCGAAGCACACCTTGTATCGTTAGCATGCCACCGGAGCACCCCTTTTCCCGTTAGCATGCCACCGTAGCGCACCTCTTCTCGTTAGCATGCCACTTTCTCACGTTAGCATGCCACCGGAGCACACCTTTCCGTGTTAGCATGCCACCGGAGCACACCTTTTCCCGTTAGCATGCCACCGGAGCACACCTTGTATCGTTAGCATGCCACCGAAGCACAACTTTACCGTTAGCATGCCAACGGAGAACACCTTTTACCGTTAACATGCCACCTGAGCACACCTTTTACCGTTAGTATGCCACTGGAGCACACCTTTTACCATCAGCATGCCACCAGAGCACACCTTTACCGTGAGCATGCCACAGTAATACACCTTTTCCCATTAGTATGCAGCTGTAGTACACCTTTTTCCATTAGCATGCCACCTGTGCACACCTTTTCCCGCTAGCATGTCACCGGAGCACACCTTTTCCCATTAGCATGCAACCGGAGCACACATTTTCCCGTTAGCATGCCCCCGGAGCACACCTTCTCCCGTTAGCATGCCACCGGAACACACCTTTCCCCGTTAGCATCCACTGGAGAACACCTTTTCCCTTTAGCATGCCACCGGAGCACACCTTTTTCGTTATCATACCACCATTGCACACCTTTTACAGTTAGCAAGCCACCATAGCACACCTTTTCCCGTTAGCATGCCACTGTAGCACACTTTTTCTTGTTAGCATGCCACAGTAGCACACATTCTCCCTTTAGCATGCCACCGGAGCACACCTTTCCCTGTTAGCATGCCACTGGAGCACACCTTTTCCCATTAGCATGCCACCGGAGCACATCTTGTATCGTTAGCATGCCACCATTGCTCACCTTTTCCAGTTAGCATGCCACTGTTGCACACCTTTTCTCGTTAGCATGCCACCGGAGCACACCTTTTCCAGTTGTTGCCACCGGAGCACACCTTCTCCTGTTAGCATGCCACCGTTGGACACCTTTTCCCGTTATCATACCCCCAGAGCATACCTTTTCCCATTACCATGCCACTGGAGCACACCTTTTACCGTTAGCATGCCACCATTGCACACCTTTTTCCGTTAGCATGCCACCGTTGCACACATTTTCCCGTTAGCATGCCACCGGAGCACACCTTTTCCCATTGTTCCCACCGGAGCACACCTTCTGCCGTTAGCATGCCACCGTTGCACACCTTTTCCCAATATCATGCCACTGGAGCATACCTTTTTCCGTTAGCATGACACCGGAGCATACCTTTTACCACTAGCATGCCACTGGAGCGCACCTTTTACCGTTAGCATGCCTCCATTGCACACCTTTTTCCGTTAGCATGCCACCGTTGCACACATTTTCCCGTTAGCATGCCACCGGAGCACACCTTTTCCCATTGTTCCCACCGGAGCACACCTTCTGCCGTTAGCATTCCACCGTTGCACACCTTTTCCCAATATCATGCCACTGGAGCATAACTTTTTTAGTTAGCATGCCACCGGAGCATACCTTTTACCGCTAGCATGCCACTGGAGC
>NW_027367452.1:0-58050 GCF_046119375.1 Phyllobates terribilis | reverse complement strand
CAATTCCAAGGGAAAAGCAAAACACCGACCCTTGTTTTAGAAGCTGTGGCGATCCAGGACACGTGGATATGGCATTCTTTCTTTGGGGTTTCGGAAAAATTCAATAACCTATCAATAGTGCAGCGTTCGCCGGTATTCGAAGATCTTCTTAACAACACGACACCTCAGGTGGAATATCTTGTTAATGACCATCAGTACAACATGTCGTACTACTTAGCTGATGACATCTATCCATCGTGGGCTACGTTTGTGAGTGCGGGTTCGAACCCGATAACTCATATGGAGGCAAAGTTCTCTCAGCTGCAAGAGTCTTGTCAGAAAGATGTGGAGCATGTATTTGGAGTTCTGCAAGCACGATTTGCAATAATACGCAATCTTGCTCTTGTCCATAACAGATCCACACTCCGGAAGATCATGGAATTTGTTGCACCACACTCCATAGTATGATGGTGGAGGATGAGCGCCACACTTACAAAAACTACAACATCGAGATGGAAAGCCTGAGAATGGAGTTCGAACAAGACACGAGGGAATGTGTTGGAGATTTCGATGATGGAATACATATCAGAAGGGCGAGTTCTACAATAACTCTCTCGGTGATTACATGAATATGAACTGTCAAATGCACAAGGTCAACACGCATGAGAGACTCACTTCATATCTAATCCAACATATTTGGAAGTTACGTTGATTGTCCTAGCTTCATCAATTATTTTGCTAGTGTGTTGTATTTATGTTAATTTTTAAGCTTGTTTCCATCCGCGTTAATGTCTTTATATTTGTTGTTGAACTCTGATATATTATGTAATTCGCATATTATAACATGTTTCTTTGTCGTAATTCAAATTTCAATTTCGTTATTTAAGACTACCTGAATAATATTATTTTATTTAATAAAATTTATAATAATTAAATTAACTATTTAATCCTATAATAAAAATAAAATTAATAAATTAATCATTGTATTATTTTAATATAAAAAACTAAAAAATAAATAAATTGGACCGAGTGAAGGTAGACAGGTAGCTTAAAAAGTGTTGTGACGGTTAGAACATTCACAATGATAATATCCTAAAATTCTTAAATTTATATAAGAAAAAAAGGGGATATGTAAGAGAAATATATAAGAATCAATGTATTTATTTGTGAAAAAAATAACATTATTGATTTTTATAAAAAATCTCTTATTACTCTTCTTACCCATCTTCCTCCTATAATAAATTTATTTTTTTCTAATTTTAAATAAAAGAATTCCATAAATAAGCTTGTGAATGCTGTTAGCAATTCCCTAATTTCTCCTTCTCTTTTTCCTAATCTGACAGTGACATGACACCAAGTTATGATTGAACTGTTCAAGTCCATCCTGCATACCGCATGACCTTCCTCCATCTCCATCCTCCCCTGTCTTCTTCTATATAAAAGCCCCCACAACCTCCACCTATTCTTCTACACCTCCTCTCTGTGTTTGCCTTATTTATTAGAATCCTTGCTTCTGTTATTGACTGATATCGTCAAGATGATGGTTGAGAACGAGGATTTGGGATTGAGCTTGAGCTTGGGAAGTCCTAGTAATCGTAGCACCACCAGCAGCTTCAGCCGGAGCCTTCATCATCCTCTTAAGTTGAATCTCATGTCTTCTTCTGTCTCTCCGTTTCTGCCGAATCATCCCTTCACCTCTGTAGTTCCGCGAAAGAGTCTTTGGATTCACTCCTTTGGTTCTTCTGGTAAGATTTTGATATTTCCCGTCCGATATCACTCTTATCTTCTCATATCTGTCGAAATTTCTCTCTTCCTCTCTGTCGGTAATTTATTCGTTTCCCTTTACACCACGGGAGTGGATAATTTCGTGATCTGATTAGTGTTCAGAATAATTAATCCTACCGCTCTGCGTCTGAATTTTCCGTTTCCAAACCTATTTTCTGACAGTTTTGTTGCCCGGTTTGTGCTGCAGATCGGACTTCAGACGCACCGTGCAGATCAGTAGGAGCAGCCATCACCGCAGTAGACTCCATGGCTACCGTGGAGCCGAGATCATGCCTGAAAGGAATCGACGTTAACCGGAGCGCCGGCGAGGAAGATGAAGCCGGCGTTTCATCGCCTATCAGCACGATCTCCTCAGTAAGCGGTAAGCGTAGCGAGCGCGAAGCCACATACCATGAGGGTGAGCGAGGTTGCTCCCGAGGCATCAGCGATGAGGAAGACGGCGAAACCTCCCGCAAGAAACTCCGGCTCTCAAAACAACAATCCGCCTTGCTAGAAGAGAGCTTCAAAGAGCACAGCACCCTGAACCCCGTAAGTGGCTGTTCCTCGCAAATTTGATCGCAATATCAGGGCAAAACTGTCAATACTGATTAAAATATAATTTCCAGAAGCAGAAGCTAGCTCTGGCTAACCGGCTTGGGCTCCGTACACGCCAGGTGGAGGTGTGGTTTCAGAACCGGAGGGCAAGGTTAGTAAATACGGTGTTTTGAGCGCAGTTCATTCCCGGAGAAAGCGCTTGTTTACGACTTGCTTGGTTTTGAACAGAACAAAGCTGAAGCAAACAGAGGTGGATTGTGACATGTTAAGAAGGTGCTGTGAGCAGCTAAGGGAAGAGAACAAGAGGCTGCAAAAGGAAGTTGAGGAGCTCAGAGCTCTGAAATTGTCACCACAGTTTTACATGCAGATGAAGCCGCCGACAACACTTGCCATGTGCCCCTCCTGTGAGCGCGTCGCCCGGAGTTAGTATTAAAGGCTAGTTAGAGCTGGAAATGCCATAATTAGAGAAAATGACCCTGATAATCTTTATCAGAAGTGATCCAATCATCCAATATCTAAGTATATTAATTAGAGAAAATGATCGTGATGATCTTTATTAGATAACGTATGTATTAATTTGTCAATATATGGTTACATTTGACCTATCATAAGGTCTTTGAAAGTGTTGTTGTTGCATTACTTCTAATTTTAGCTATTCTGCTAAATATTCAACACTCGTCGGACAAGGAATTCCAACAATTGCAAGTTTCTTGCTAAAGAAAACTCTCCACATATATTTATATGTATTTAGATAAAATCTTATACAAGTTAAAGTACTTTTTTTTAAAAACAATTTTATTAAAGAGTATATAAAAAAATAAAATAATTTTAGTATAATAATTATATAGAAATAAATATAATATAAATAGAAAAAATTTATAAAATAATATAAATTTGTATTTAATAAAAGTGCTCTAAAATAATATTTATTTATATCGAGTAAAAATATTCTAAAGAGATGTATTTGTATTTTGGGAAAGCAGAAGGTTATAAACGTGTTGTTTTTTACCGTGAAGGAAATTGAGTCCAAAACAAAACAAACAACGCATGAGTTGTGTGATTGATGGTAGCGAACTTGCGATTGTTAGGGCATGTGATTTGGCCTGTTTTTGTTTTCTTGCTTGTTGATTTCATTTTTTGCCTCCTTGCAAAAAAAAAAACAGAAGAATTGCATGTACAACTTTCAGTCACGTATGTTATCACTTATCACTTATGTCTTGCTTTTGCTCGATCGTGACAAGGATCACTTTTATCTTTTCCATAGAAATAACAAATTAGTGATGAGTTTATCTAGAGTCTAAAATTTTATAGGGTGCAGGTTTAACTTCTACTAGTCTTTTTAAGACAATCTTTTGCAAATCCCTTTGTAAACAGCTCCCAAATGTTCATGTTCTTGAACTGAGGAACATCCGAATTTGGGGAAACCCAAGTAATTTGAAGAATAGATTTGCATATTGGGAAAATAGATTTGTATTACTAAAGAGATAAAATTAATCGAAAATTGTAATTATTCTAACGAGTAAATATTCTCTTATTTTCAAACTCTCCAAAGGAACTGTGTTTAGGAGTTTTTTCGGATGTATCAACGTCAAATCGAATCGAAGTTGAATTAAGAATTGAAACGAATCGAAGTTAAATTAAGCGTGATTATCTCTACAAAATGGGACTTGTTGGTAATATTACACAAAATAGAGGGAAAAAAAAACAGAGACGAATCAAGAATTTCCTTTCCTCCAATTTTTCAAAGTTGAAAAACTTTCACCCTTAGAGTGATTGATGAAATGGGTTAAATTGAATTAAATCTACCGCTTTCTTAACTCCATTCAGCTAGGCCCTATAACGGATTTGGACATGTCTTTCGGAGTTGAAAAATGATCATTCAACTCCATTCAACTAAAAAATACACACATCCAAATAGGCCCTACTTGTATTGGTTGTCTAATAAGATCCCAAAAAAATGTTGAAAATTTTGGACAATAGAGCTCATTTCTTGATTTCTATAGAAAACAATTGTCCAAGTTAAATATATACTAACTCTTAGATGACTATGACATACACATTGCCCAAATTAAATACATAACTTCCTTTATATATAACAAAAAGTTTCGTAGTAACCAAACCAACACTAACTCTTAGATGACTATGACATACACATTGATGCCATTTTTCCTTGTATACCATAACTACATATATCTAAGATGTCAATAATATTTTATGATTTGGTCATTGGACCCTTAATACGAGAAAAGGTAATAATATATGAAGAAATAGGTTATGGAAGAGAGCACATGCGAAAATGAATGGTCTAACCATTTATGATATATAAACGTGGACTGCCATAACTCATTACTCTCTTAAGTTTATTTTGGTAGAAACTCTACTCTCTTATGTTGGTTGATGTGAAATGTCGAGGACATTATGGTGCTTTACCTAATCATCTTTAGCTACCGATTGAATCATATCCCATTTATGTACAAGACATTATGGTAGGTGGACGAAATCATATAAGTTCTACGTATACAAAGTATATGCATGTTGAACCATATAGAGAAATGTTTTACCAGGCTTGTATTTTATGATTTTAAGAAAAGTTCTACTATTCGGAATACAAAAAACGAACACCCATTAGTACTTGGAAGGTAAGCGTAAGACTACTCAAGCTTTCTTTGTTATTGCCATGACATTGAAATTCAGGGAGTCTGGATTGTTCTCTATCATTTTCTTAATGACTTTGCCGCATCCTGTTAAACCATATACAGAATTAATCAGTGACAAAAAAATAGATGATGGTTGTATAACTGATGAGAAAAATTACCTGCAATATGGTTTCAGGTGAAGATGGACCATGTGATATTGGTCTAGATCTTCTTCCATCGAGTTCATAGAGTTCATCTGTACAACCAATTTCATTCTCATGATTGGAATATTATTTTGATTTTACAACAAAGATGGTGGACAGAGAATAAAAGACAGGTTCAGGCGAGTACCGTTAACGCAGGAGAAACAGATGAAGTGAGTATCAACATTATCTGAAGCCTGCAAAGAAAACAATTGTCCAACCATAAAAAGTCAAAAGAAGCTCCGAGAATGATTTATGTTTGCGAGATGTTTAAGAATTGAAACATTGGTAGTTATTATCGTATAATAACAACATATCAATTTAGTCATCATGTGAACAACATATCAACTTAGAGAATGTTCACATAGCACAAATTTATAAAGATTTCGAAAGTGAAAACATATGCATTCATCGTAGTCATCAAAACATAAAAGCAAATAATGGTCCTTGTATTTTGTATGTCGACAGACTTACATATGCAACAACCTCTTAGCTATTTTTCGGGTGATATTCTACACACTCTCCTCTAGGTTCTAATAACTATTCTCTACATCCCCGAAATGCAGCATTCGAAAAGATTTCTAGAAAATAGCAGATTTTATTTGAAAACAATTAACTGGGAAGGCTTGATCTACCTCAGTATCGCCAGCACTAGCAGCTACAGAATGAGCACCTTCCATTTCTTCATCTTTTTCAAGATATGCGGCACGCTGAACAACAACATAGAGCAATTTAAGACGTAAGTCTGCAGGTCCATGGAAGATACTAGTAGATGAAAAATCAAATGCAATTCCAATAAAAATCACCTCAAGTGGGTCCATGCTTGCAGTAGTCTTGTAAAATTTATCTAAAAAGGATCCCTCCCCTAAAAAATGATCCAGTTATATAGGCTATCAACAGAGAAACATATTGAAACAAAACAGAAAAGCCATGGGCAAGATTAAATCAGATATATAATACTCGAATGCATTTACTTTCCAAGCTTAACATCTCTCTGAACTACATTTACTCCCCATTTTCCTATTGTAAATATGCCCAGCAAATGTACAGAAGTCGAACATATAGAAAGCCAACATATACTAGATTACAATTTATCCTATAATTTGATTTTGAAATTTAAAAGGTGCTGTTTTGTTCCAAGGAAATTTGGTATACATACAATCTAGTAAAACCTTACATCACCACAATATTTTGGCATTTCGATACAGAATAACTGGTCCAATAATTTAGTTGTAACACATTGTAGAACAGAAAAAAACTTACGAAGCCTGACTTCTGAAGTAACATTGCCAAGAGCATGTAAGAGTCCAACTGTGCCACAAGCATTTCCAACAGTTTGTACCATGAAATAAACTTTTTTGTTGTAGTCCTGTAGCAGAAAATGAAAAATGATTTTCAAAAAGAGTGATTTTTCAATTCAACTCTTCTGCAAAGGAGATAGACTTTCTATCACAATAACATGCTAGAAAGACAATACAACATAATGTAATTTAAATGTGGCATAGAAATCAAACATATAGCCAAGTGGAGATATAAACACAGAAATAAGGTAGAACAGCTTTCATTTAATATAGCAAGCAAAATACTGGAGGACAGTTACAACAATGAATGTAGAGATGAAGCATATGTTTAATAGATGAACTGTAGAAGGGGCCATAGGGGAAATTGATTATCTTAGATTAAATGAAGCTGGTATTTTTCATTAATGTTCACAAGTTCTAGTAGAATGAATTAGACAGCTAGTATTTTAAGTTCTTGCACATATATTATGCAATATGCTTTTTATAATTTGATTATAGTTTTTATAGATGAATTTCTAAGTAGTGGAAAAGTATGTTACCCATAATTGAAAATAGAATTCAAGGAAAAAAGAACATCCAGTCATCTACGTAACCAGAGATCAAATTCCACATACTACAATAGAGTTAAGAGAATTGGATGGATGATTGCGTTGGACTTGCCTTCTCAGTGCTGTTCTCCTTTAGGCGCTCTGCTTCACTCTGTAAGATACAATGACAGTCATCACCCATACTGACTCATAAGAGTAACAGCTCAAATGCAAACTCAATAGCTTATAAAGACATACTTCAGCAGTTAAGGGATACAAGAAAAGCACCGCCAGGACTGGCTTTGGCACCATTTCCAGCAGTTCATCATCCAAACCATAAACATCACAGCATTCAGCTTCTTCTTCCGCGAGACCGAGACCCCAAAGAAACTGAACGAACACAAATTCAACTCTTACAAAATTAACGATTTCCCATAAATTCACGAGCAAAAACAACTGAGAGAATATCAATTTGATTGATCGGAAAGTACACCGACAGATCCGTCAACACCCTAGTATACTGTGCAGAAATTGTGATAATGATTTCGGGTATAAGAAAAACAGCGAAAAGAACTGTATTCTCGTGACATCCTCGAACGACCGGCAAAAAAAACCTAATAGTTTGGGGAGAAGAGAATCGTCCATAGTTTCAGGTTTGCAGAGATAGTAGACAAACCTGGTTCATGACATCGGGATTAGCCTCAAGAGGAAGCCAACGCTTTGCTGAAGGGGTATCGGCCATTGCTAGTCTTTGTTAGTTCTCTCTCGCGATTGGTATTGTTCCCAAAAACACTACGCAAGTGTAAGGAAGAAATGGGAATAGAAGAAACTAGAAATTAGTCCACCGTTATATGTTTCGTTTGGCGTTTTCAAAATGAATTAATGAAATGAAAAAAAGAAAGTGAGGAGAAAAAGGAAAAGTAAAAAAATTAGGATGATGAGATAACTGATAAAGGAAAGAAAAATAAGAAGAGAGTGATTTGATAAGAGAGGATGTAAAATGGGATTTAGAGGTGTAAAAGTTTATTGAGGGTAGTTAAATTGATTATAAAAAAATTAATGGAAAATGAGATTTATGTTTTGGAACGCCGAAAATAAAATATAAAATCTATATAATAGATAAAGGGAATAGAATCGAAAGTGAGAGGGTGGTCCTCACTAGACGCTAACCATTCTCATAGTCTCCGGTAGAGGTGGGCCGGTTCCGGAACCGGCGGTTCCCGGTTCCTGAAAAGTAGGAACCGGAACCGGTACAGGGGTAAACCCCCGGACCCCCGGTTCCGGAACCGGCGGTTCCCGGAACCGCCGGTTTTGAGGCGGTCCATCCGGTTCCGGTTCCGAACCGGCCCCGCCCCAATTTTGTTTTAAAAAAACTATTTTTATTTTTAAAACTAATTTAATATTTTGATTCTTAAATTGTTGTGTACTTGTTTTGATTCTTTTGAATAAAAATTAATAATAATATTATTGTGTTGTTTTTAAATCATGTTTTCAATAATAATTAATAATTTCATACAATCCAAAACAATAATAATAATATGGGAAAAATAATATTAGAATGCAAACTGCAAATATAATTTATTAAATTTAAAAACAAGTACAATAATATTGAAATGCAAATATTGAAATGAAAATATATTAAAATGCAAATATGCAATTATTCAGCTGGCGGCGCCCCCTCGGGCTCGGCCGGCGGTGGCGGCGGACCCTTAAATGCTTTATTAACATTCCGTATCCGCCACCGAGCTGCCATTCAAACTTGCACGAACAATGATTACAAGAAAGTTTTACATATCCCGCTCTACGACACTCATTTGGGTTACCCCTAGTGTAATGTACTTCAAAAAGACGACGGGTAATCCCAGCTCGACGCTCTAAATACTCCTCACGGTTATCCATTTGCAATAAAAATTAGAGAGAATGTGATTCTTGTAATGGAATATGAAGAATGTAGATGATGTGAAGAATGAGAATGGGTGAATTAGTATTTATAGAGGCAAAAAATATGTTTTTAATTATTTTTTTCACTCCCAAACGGCTATAAAGTTATTCAATATTTTTTATTTTTTTTTATTTTTGGAAGCTTAAAACGGCTAGTTTTTAAAAAACTAGCCGTTGAACCGGCGGTTCGTCCGGTTGAACCGGCGGAACCGCCGGTTCCAACGCCAAAAAAACACTCCCAACGGCTAGAAAACTAGCCGTTAGGACGAACCGCCGGTTCGAACCGGCGGTTCAACGGCTAGTTTTCTAGCCCAATCTCCAATTTGCCCAATTTAAATGCTTTTTTATATAAAAAATATAATTAATTCCTATAAATACCCCTTAACACTCCACTCCAAATCACACAATCAAACCATCTCCCTTCTCTCTCTATAATCTACTCTCAAGCATTCAAGAAATCTCTAATCTCCATCATCTCTCCATCTCTCCTTTCCATATTCTTGCATTTGTTGATTTGTTCTTATATTGTTCTTGATATTGTTTTATACATATCATTACTTGATTATGGCAACCACAAATGTTAACGATATTAGCACTCAAGAGAGTGATCATATTGATAACATTGCACCGAGTGAGGATATTGTTGGTGATGATGATGGTACACCATCGTCAACACCTACAACAACCTCACAAGCAGTACTTAAATCCGAAATTTTTACAGAACATTTTACTAAAGGAACGACGGTTACTAACGGTAAAATTGATGTTTTTTGCAGGCATTGTCCGGCGCGATATCTATGGAAACTTGGCAGTGGATACGGGACACTAACTAAACACATGAAGACAAAGCACGTCGATAAGCTCGGAATGCTACAAGGGCAATCACAAATTTCGCAAGGGTTTGCATCTTCTTCCAACCCTCTCTACGTTTATAATCATGAATTAGTTAGTAACACAATTGCCGAAGCCAAATGTGTTGATCATTTAACATTTCAATTTAGTGAGAATCTAGGATTTAATGAAATTATGAGCGTAGTACAACCTTCATATAAAAAGATAGGAAGAAAAACAAACAAGAAAAACATTATTAGGTGTTATAGGAATCGTAAAGCCGAATTAGTTAGTTATTTTGCAAACAATGATTTAAATGTTTCTATATGTAGTGATATATGGAGTGATCATCAACAAACTAATTCTTACATGGGTATTACATGTCATTTTCTTGATTCGAACTTTTTCATGCAAAAGCGTGTTTTAGCGTTTAGACAATTTAACGAGTCTCACACCGCCGTAAACATTGCTAAAATGATTCGTCTAGTTTTAGAGGAATACCGACTTCTCAATAGAGTTTTTTCTATTGGATTTGACAATGCATCGGCCAACACCGCATCTTTGAGAGATTTGTCACTTGCTTGTCAACCTCTTTTTGGCGGTAAATTTTTTCATGTTCGATGTGCTTGTCATGTTTTAAATTTGTGTGTTCAAGATGGTTTATCGGCTATGAAACACCATATTGAACCCATAAAAACATAGTCCGATATATTTGGAACCGTAGTAAGGTTACAAAGGATTGATGGAATTTTGTGAAGACAATGGAGTCCCACCCAAACGTTTTTCAAAAGACGTTGGTACTCGGTGGAACTCCACTTACAAATTACTTTGCGAATGTGTTAACTACAAGGACGTTTTAACGTCTTTTGCGAGTCAATAACATTCCGGAGTCGGATTATTTCAACGATGACGATTGGTATTCATGTTCCAAAATTGCAATGTTTTTAAAATGTTTTAACGATGCTACTCTTACATTTAGTAATGTATATAGACCAAGTGCTAATGAGTTTGTTATAGAAGCTAATAATGTAATGGTTGCGTTGACCGAGGCGGCCGAAATCCCCACACTACTTTATGCCGTCTCGGAAATGAAACACAAATGGTTAATTTATTATAGTGAGATCCCCGATATTTTTCTTGTTGCTTGTGTTATGGATCCTAGGTTTAAATTAGGAGGTTTAAGGTCTTTGTTAGAGAACTATTATTTATGTGTTGGTGGAATATTAGATCTCGATGGGTACGTATCCGATATAGTCTCTAAGACTAGAGATAATGTTGAGTCTTTATTCTCTCATTTCGTGGAGGGCTCATCATCATCGGTACCTCCCACTCCTACTCCTCCTTCTAGTTCTAGTGGTACATCATCTTTGCGTAACTTTAAATCTAATTTTTTTGAAAAACGTCCAAGGTCTACGGTTTCAAGTGCGGAAATCGACTTATATTATAACACGGAATTTCAATTTGCTAACATTCAAGATCTAGATGTTTTGGGTTGGTGGGTCAAGCATAGGAGCACTTTCCCGAAAATGTACAAGATAGCGAGTCAAGTACTTGCGGTCCCCCCTTCAACGGTGGCGGTAGAACAAGCCTTTAGTCAAGGAGGCCACATCCTCAACGAGAAGAGAAGTCGATTAGCTCCGGAGTCATTAGAGGCGCAAGTTTGCATTTATGATTGGAAGAAGGCCATTGCAAGAAATCAAGCTAACATCGACAACAGTGATTACTCCACCGACGAATGGGTTGGAGATTCAACAACTATGCGCACCGATTCTTCCGATGGTGGGAACGCCTCCTCATCCGGCACCAACACGTAGGTAAGCGGGTCCAAACGTTAAGAGGTAAGAGAACTACGTGGGCTTTGATTCCTCTAATGGACCCGAGAGGATACATAGACAACTTAATAAGTAAGTAAATATTAAGTGCAAGCCCCCAATTTTTTTTATATTTTTTTTACATTTAATCGACAAACTTACGATGAGAAGTACAACTTGGAAACTCACTCGTAATCGTACTCTGAAATAAAATGGGTTTCTTTCCAATCTGAATTCGCACAACACGCATGCGGTGAGGTTGGTCGGACTCGATATGTTCCAAAGGAGTTTTAAAACTTTAATTCAAAGTAAAACTTACTTCAAAGTAAAATAAGATACAGAGTTGAATTCAAGTTAAATTCAAAGTTTTTATAAAGTCAAATATAAATTCAAACATTATTTTTTTAACATCAAAATAAACTTAAGTAAACTTTTTATTATAATTTCACACAATATTTTGAAAAGAACATATAAACAATATTAAACTTACAACTTATAACTTTTTGTGTTTTTAAAGTTAAATATATTATTAAATTAATTCAAAACAAACTTAAATATATAAAATTAAATATATAAGCTTACAACTTTATAACATTATAACTTATATAAATATAACTTCATAAAGAATATATAAAACTTACAACTTATAACTTCATAACTTTATAAAGTTAATACAAGTTTAAATACAAAGTTAAATAAATTGATTTATAAGTTTAAAATCAAAGTTAAATATCTTAAATAATTTTATTTAATTCAACAAAATATTCTCAATTTAATTTAAAAAATACATGGTGTTAATTTTCTGAACGGAACCGCCGGTTCCCGGTTCGGGGAAATGTGGAACCGGGACCGGGACAGGGACCCCCACGGTTCCATGGAACTGGGGCCGGTTCCGGTGCCGGTTCCGGAACCGCCGGTTCCGGTTCAGAAAATTCCATCTCTAGTCTCCGGCCGCTCTTACACCCTCATCAATTTAGACTATTACTATTATGTTTTTTTTAGTAAACCACCCACGATATACCCGATTTTAGAAGAAACTATCTGCTATAATCGACTTTTCATACAACCATTTAAATGTTATCTTTTCCTTACCAAACACTAGTACACCACCCAATGCCAGATTCGGTCAACTTTTATGTTAAAATCAGTGAAAAGTCCGTTCTGTCCCTAATAAATTAGAGGATTTTTGTGCAGTAAACTGCCCGCTATATAGCCGATTTTCAACTATAGCAGGTGGTTTGTTGAAAAAGTTGACGGAATCTGGCATTGGGTGGTGTTTGCTAAGGAAAAGCTAACGTTTGACTGGTTTTATGAAAATTCGATTATAGCAGATGGTTTGTTGCAAAATCGGGTATATAGAGGGTGGTTTACTGGAAAAAAAAACATACTATTATTATTAAAGAAAACTTGGGCTTATATTATGCCAATTTCCGCAAGACGAGAAACACCTTGTGAAAATTACAAAGAAAAACCAAATTTTCTGGAGACATCAGTACTAATCTAGCAGCATAATGATCAACCGTATTAGCCAATCTACGAACACAAGAGAAAGAGAAACAATTTAAAGAACAACAAAGTGGTGGAATATCATAAACTGTGAATTGTAGGACAATAAAGGAGTTGACGATTTGAGACGGGAGATTAGTGATGAGCAATCAGATCCGAAAATAACATCCATGTACCGCCACTGGAGTGTCAATTCCAGAACCCACCTTAATGTTAATGCTTCTGCCATACTTGCTGATTCAAAGGAGTATATCCTCTTGCTACACCCTTAGCATTGCAAACCACAACCCCCAAAACAAATTCACCCCCGTCAACGTGAGCATCGACATTGATTTTCAACACTCCAAATGGTGGCTTATCCCACATAGTGATATTCAAACTCGTTTCTATTGTAGTGGAGTACTGTGTGTGGGTCAAATAATGCAAGCCCAATCTAGATATCATAAGCATCCCATCACAAAAGCCTAATAAGAAAGCCTCTCCCAACATGAGGCTATAAATATCCACAAAAAAGGAGGAGAGGGGGTTCCAAAAACTCCCACTCCGAAGCCATAATACTAATAAACCCTTTCCACCCCACTCGCTACTACCCGATTCACTCTCACCCTACTCGCGCACTCCACTCACGATTACACTCCACCTGCTTTTTTCCCTTTTCACACTTAAAACTTTCTTAAACTCAATGGACTTGATCGTCGGAGACAACGTACATTGGAACACCCATTTCCGGTTACCTCGTTCTCGTGATTGTGCAGGTAAATCAAACATCTCACCCGACGAGACATCAAACCCGGTACCGCCTGCAGTCGTTGCCATCAGATCTTCCCAAGTTGAACAAGGAGCTTGAGTCTAGGAACCCGGTCTAGCCCTTAGGTTGTGTTGAACTGGAGGGTTGCGTTGAACCGTGCATCAACATTGGCACCGTCTGTGGGAACTACTCAAGTGGGTTGGAAGAAGTTCTCCACCCCACCGATTGACCTCGGGTTCCGATGACGAATAACATGAGACCTTCGCAACGCCAAGGAGGCGATGACTGCAGTCCTTCACCACCACACCAGACAAACTCTGAGGGACACAACCGGGTTAACACGTATGTAGCACCTCCGCCTGGCCCACCCGTCAACCCGTCAAACCCCACCCCTTCATGCCAGAGGAGTTCCCAGGGATTTGAAATTTCACGATCGGAGTACGAGCAGTACCGTCATTTCATGGATGGTAAGAGACATGAAAAGGAAATGTCCGATGCTCAAAGACGCCGCTCATCGCCTAGTGTCGACTACTTCTTCGACAATGGCATATACCGGGTGAACAAGATCTGCAACGCAGAACACCCACATTGGGCTCCTCATGGACACCCCTATCGCAGGGGACATGTCGCTACCCCAGAATCTTACTACCAGGAGTTAGTCTCTATCGACTCCCTAGGGTTGTACGGAGCTACGACCATCTCTAGGGCCATCCTCATGTCGCCTCCTCCTAGGGACTTTAAGCTTCCCAACATGAAGGAATACAATAGAGAGGGAGATACGAGCAAACATGTCTCGAAGCACCGATACGCAATGGTAATGAGTCACGCAGATCAAGCCACTCTATGCAAGACGTTCCCTAGTACCTTAAAAGGCCCCTCTATGGCTTAGATGCTAAGCCTACCACCCAATATCATTTTCAGTTTCAGGCAGTTAGAGGAAGCATTTATTTCCCACTTTGGAGTATTCAGCCGCTAGAAGAAGAGTATTGATGTACATGTCTACGACGGGTATAAAAGCATAGAGTTAACACATATTTACAACTATTTTGAGTTGTAGTATAGTGTATTGGGTGTGTATTGCTTTACGACCATATGTGCTTATTTATGCTACTTCTTGGAGGTATGGAGAGAAGACAAGAGAAGGAGGCGTGCATCATTAAAGATCAAGACAAAGTTGAAGGAGCTTGAGGAGTTTAGCTGATCTCTCGGCGGCAAACGCGTACCCACTTACCAATACTCGCCGATAGAGTTATCGAGTTTCCCGGATGCAAACGACAGTGGCTTCCGAAGACCTACGACGCCATACGATCGGCTTATTTTCCAAACGGGAATTCTTTTATTTTCTACCTTTTCTGAATTATGTTGTTAAGATATTGTTAGTTTGGATTCATTTTTTGTTATTTTAATTAATATCTTAGGAATATAGATCCTAGGGTTAACCTAAGACTATTTAAAGTTACTCTTATCTTAATCCCCAGAATCTATCGAAGTTCTGTTGTTCTATTCTACATACTTTTGTTATTGTTCATCGTTGGAGAGTTTGAGAACTTTGTGCTGGAATTCTTCAAGTTTATACAAGACTTTGAAGTTTTTCTTCTGTATGAGTAACTAAACTATAATTTCTTCGTAAATGTGTTCACTTTGTAATAGTTGTGAGATTTTCCACATTATTCTTATGTGAAAATTGTATGATTTTCTCTTGCATTGAATTGTTGAATGAATGTTAGTTGAGTTCTAGATTGATCACCTAGAATTGAATTGAATATTTCATACTACTATGATAGATTGTTACGGTTGTCACATTCTAATCCTTTGAAGCAAAGCATATAGTTTTAGATTTGGTTTGAATTAGAATTTATATGTAGAGAATTGCATTGTAGGATAGCGGCTCTTGCTATTTCTATATCTTGATGTTCTTTGCATTAATGTCTCCTTTAGTTTGAATCATAGGCGTTCATCGTGGTTAACTAATTAGGAAATGACTAGTAGACTCTGTTTGAGATGCTAGTTAATTTTTTATAAGAATATGAACAATCTACATATACGTTTAATTATAGTATTTATAACATTATTATTTGTACACAACTTTACTAAGACTTTCTCCCATAAATTGATAATCTATTTTATCGTCTCTTAGAATTAGGAATAATAAAATCCTTTTTTTATATACATTGATTTTCTTAGTAGAAACTGATTACAAGTTGATAGCCTCTTGTGGGTTCGACCCTTACTTGCACTGTTCCGATTTATTAGGATTTAGAGGCTAGTTAGGAAAATTAATTGACATTGTTGACGGGGAGGCAATAATATCAATTTAATTGTTTTTGGTTTCTATTAAGCATTTATAGGCGTGAATCATTTATATGGTTCATGCCCGTTCTGCTAATTCTTCTCTTGTTGATCTGGTTGTAGAGATCGAGCATGAGTTTCATCATTTACGGTGAGACCATGTGCGAGATTTGGAGGGAGTAGAAGAGTTTGTTCAATACTTATTCCAGACCGATGCTAAGATGGCTGGAAACAAAGCTACTTTTGAGACGCTGACAACTCCTAATTTGGGGCTGCCCACTAGAACGTTGGCTTTACCTGATCTCCCAAAGGGTTAGAGGTTTGAGCCGAAGACAAGCATAGTTCACTTAGAACCAAAATTTTCTGGCACGGCTATGGAGGTATGCACGAACCTGAGACCGTCGGATGTGAACGAGGAGCAAATGAAAATGTGATCTTTTCCTTCTCACTAAAAGATTATGTGAAGGACTGGTATCACACGTTAGCACCGTGGAGTGTCACCAACTAGGTTGACATGAAAAAGCTCTTTCTATCAAAATACTTCCCGACTATCAAGTACAATTCTTTAAAGAAGAAGATTTGCAGCATTGAGCAACATGTTGAAGAGTCTGTCTTTGACTACTTTGAGAGATTCAATAAATTGATTAAGAGCTACCCATATCACGGTTATTAGGAGCACGATCTTATTCTATATTTGCACGATGGTCTCCGCGAGGATGATCGACGTATGGTGAATGCGACCTGCCAAGGCAACATTCTTAAGCTGACTTGTAAGGAGGACATTGCCATATTTTCTACATTTGGAGATGATTCGAGTCAATACACGAGGAGAAGTTCTAGCAAGAGGGATGTCTCAAGCGCGACTCAAGCAGATCCTGATGAGATTGCGCTACTTAAGGAGGAAATTAGGAGGCTGAAGCTCAGAGGTACACCGCAACAAGTCAAGGAGTGCTATGCATGTAGGGATGACCTGCACCGAACTGACGCATGCCCATCTTTTCAAGAAGAGGTAAATGCACTAGGTTATCAACACAGAATGCAAATGCCATCCTATAATGGCCAATTAAACCAACCATGGAGGAACCACACCAATCTTAAGTGGGAAAATACGAAGAATCAGCCGAATCTGCATATAAGGCCACCTCAATTATCCTACAATGAGATCATAAGGGCTCTAGCTATAAGCAACACCGATCTACGAGGAGGGATGAAGCAAGTGATCGTTTCCCCAAGTAAAGCTTCAAAGGCTCATTAAAAAAACAGTTGGGTCAATTAACCGAAGTTGTGGGTGAGGATTCAAAGTAAACTTTCAAATCGACTTCCTTCATAAGCGGAGAAAAACCCGGATATTCATAATGTGAGTGTCTTCGGAGTATCTATGGATGATGTTAAGAGTGAAGAAGAGATCATTTGGAGAAAAGATGATGAGGATTACGTTCCCCGTGTCAAGCCAAGCAAGAGCGAGGAAAAGAGGACTATGACGCTCTGACTGGCGGCGGCTCCCGAAATGATACCGGTGCCCCCCCGGTCCCTGATGGAGAATTCTGAAGAAAATACATTTACCGCACGACACCCGCTGAACACTATGGAGCGCCCGCTTCTGGGAAGAAAGTTTATACCGGTGACCGCACAATGATAGAGGTGCCTGACGCCGCAAACGAAGCGAAGAAAATGAAGTCGATGATACCGGCGACCCCCGCCCTGACTTAGGCGTCCACCGCCGATTGGAGGATGAGCTTTTCGGTGACCGTCGATCACCTGTAGGCACCCACTGCAGATTATTGTTCGAGAGTGATGACTTGAATGATACCATATGTGACCGCCTCTCACCCTTAGGTGACCACTTCCGTATGATACTCATTAGTGATGACTCCAATGAGGAGAGAGGTGACCACCCATTCAAAGTCACTCGTAGCTGGCCGATACATATTGAGTATGATTCCTCGTCATCCGGGAGTGATGTCAGCGTTAACTCTTACGTTGATACAGAATTGTTCAAGGCTTTCAAGAAGAATTTGACGGTGCACAAGGAGGAGATTTATGTGCAATATGCACCATTACCTACAATGCTAAGCAGAATGAAGCTGCTAAAGACGCACAAGGAGATGTTGGAGAAGTTTCATGATGTCGAGGAAAATGTACCCTTGTACGCTGAAATGCTTGCTGATCCAATAGTAGTGAGATACTTGGACGGGATGGATGCACGAAGAGAGGAGTAGAGGATGAGATCTCTGAAGAAGAAGGTAATGGGCAAACATAACTCTGCAGTGCTGATGAATGATCCCGAGAAGTGAGAGACCCGGGGATGTTTACAATCCCAGTCACTATTGGGAGACAAAGGATTGACCGAGAGCCTTGCTCAAATTGGGTGCATCTATTAATGTATTGCCTTCTTACCTTTATTATTCATTAGGCTATGGTCCAATGAACTATACTAGAGTCTCCATTCAGTTGGCCGAAAAATCCAATTTTTTCCGCTAGGGAAGCTAGAAAACTTATTTGTACGTGTGGGTGATTTTACTTTCCCCGAATACTTTTACATAATCCAAATGGATTATGAGGACAAAGCGGTCCCTGTTATTTTAGAGGTGGCATTTATGAGAACTGCAAGTGAGGTGATTGAAGTGTGAGATGGCACAACTACAGTGAGTTTTGGTGGTAAGACCTTTACTTTCTTTATTGACGGGACTATCACCAACAAGCCATTGGTTCATCCCTTATACAGGATTGTCAGAGTTGTGCCGAGTTCGGGTGATCATGTAGACAGCAGTACGAGCAAGCTGATGCTCGGTACTGAAGATGATTTGGGAAGTAGCTCCACCGAACTGATCTTGTAGAGAGGACATAGTCCCTGAATTATTGATTTAATTGTGCAGGATGAGCTACAAAACAGAGAACAACCCCATAAGAAATGCAAGTGTGGAGGAATGAGCATGGAGTCCGGTAAAAAGGCTAAAAAGCATAAGAACAAACGCCAACAAGGGCGTACTCACAGATTCTTTGATTTCAGTTGCTTCCGGTTTTGGTGAGCGAAAGCTCTGAAATAGTCGGACAACTCTTACATGAGTTGAGCACATGAAGTCGAGCCACGACTCTAAATAAGACGCTTCTCAGGAGACAACCCGAGCGAGGTAGTATTCTTATATTAGTTTAGCTGCAATTCTTAGATTAGATTGAGTAAGTATCAAGTCAAAATTTTCCGCACATTTTTGAGCTACATTGAAAAAATCTCTTTTGTCTTTTAAACCATTATTTTCCAAACTGATTGAAAGCGAGGTTTTGTGAGGAGAACATTCTGAATCTGAAAAAGACAAAGCAAATAAAAAAAATAGAGCGTAAAAGAATAGAGGGGAAAGAAAAATACTAAATATTCACAAAATAGAGGGATGAGGTAAAAACAGAGAGAAAAACCTAAGATTGTGAAAAAGAAAGTTGAGTAAGGGGGCGTTTTTAGTGGTGAGTCGTTTGAGGAGATCGAACGAAAAAATACGAGAGTTGTGTAAAAAGAAAGAGTTCAAAAAGAGTGAGAGCGTTTTTTAGAGGAATCTGATTTTCAAAGCCATATACCTAAAATTCCATATTTAGCCCCATACTTATTAATCTTCTTCTTCCTCCACAAATCTCCCAAAACCGAAACCCACAAACCCCACAAAAATTACCTCCTTCCTTTCCACTTTAAACCACATTCACCCTCAAACCTAAACCCATACCACCCATAAAACACACCACCTGATTGCTATTCACCCATCACTTCCACAAAACAAAGCAACCCCCCCCCCCCCAATTTTTACCCCACAAAAATTTCGGCACCCATCGCTGCTACCTACATGTTGTTCGTAACTTTCCAGAGATTTTTTGGCTGTTCCAACCTAAAGTTGTCCGAGCCTCTAGCACCATTGGGTTTTCAACTCCGAGATGTAGAGTTTGACATGTCATTTTCCCCTAATTGAAAGTGATTTGAGTTGTTCTTCCTCCGACTACCGCGTCTTAGATCCGACAATCTCTTGTCCGGACTTTGTTGTTTTGCCTGGTGACTGCCCAATTTTCAGAGCCCCCGCCACTATTTGCATGGTCGACGTTGCGAGCTCCGGCGACCGCCTATACCTTCCAGCGCCAGCTACTGTGCAAAAAGCCCAAATGACATATTTGCTACCGGTGCTCGCCAACCCTCCTGCAGTATCCGCTGCCAAGACCACCTTTGAATCTTTGGTGCTTGCCTATTGCTCAAGGCGCACGCAACTGGTTGTTTCTACAAAGGTTCGGTAATTTCCTTCTCGGCCCATTTTACACATTCTTCCATTATGATTACTTCTCGTCGTCCTTTGAGTGCTGAGCCGGTTCAAGTAGTGGTCCACCACGAAAGAGGGCCAAGAAGGTGATTGATCCGGCATAAATTCAAAAAAACATGGCCTCCCACCATCTGATGAGCACAATGTTTTACGATGACAACTTCTTGAGGGAGTTGCACATTGGTGTATGTTTGAGGGAGATGTTGACGCACTGCGGGTTGGGCGATTTTTAAGGCTATTCCACCTCGACTTTTAGGAGTTGGAATAGAGAGTTTATTTTGACTCTCAAGTTGGATAAAGAGAGGAATAAGATGCATTTACACTTGGGCAGTGAAACCCACTTTTTGAGGTCCGGGACTTGGATGGTAATTATTGAGTGACATCTGTGCCGATCGACTGTAACTGGACAACCGAGAATAGGCTGTTCAATTTTTTGTTCTACTTCACGAGTACGACATACAACACCACATTGACCAACTACAATTACTAGTGGTTGCACCTGTGCCTACGCCTCACCCACAAGGTGATCAGGATGGCGTTCTACGGGCAACCGGAAGTGAACAAGTTGTCGCTGGATAATCTACGGGTGATGTGGACGATGACGTGAAATAGTTTCGCCATGCTTGATTGGGCATCCATTTTCGTGCGCAACTGCGAGAAGTTGTAGGGGTTTTAGGTGGGAATATTTGTCTCTGGGGAATGATTACACTGATTGGTGATTCTCTTAGGCTTCAACGCCTTGTTGAAGATCCCGTCTCACACTTCGACATTGGTCGGATGAGAGACTTTCACATGTTATTTACGGAGAGAGAGTATGTGGTGGGACAGAATGGGAGGCAGCAACTCCACGATATTAATCACTATGTCTCTGGGGCCGAAATGTGCACAGTATCGAGCTACCTATGCCCTATCCTCTTCCATATCCAAGTGTCCGCTCAGCTGCGGCTCTCATGAGGATAGGGCATAGTCTACTCCATACCTATATCCAAGTGTTGCTGGGATCTATGTGCCTCTCGTGACGAAGCATGTGCCTATTGCTGAGAACGTAGATTATGCGAGTCAGGCTTATGAGTGGGTCGAGAGCTTGGACCGGCACTTCACCACGTATACGGCGCTCCAGGGCACCCGCTGGACTCACCAAGACGAGCAGATGGGGATTGTGCCTTAGCAAATGCAGAACTGGGACGCTTTTGCTAGGTCCCAGTACTCGGGATATCCACCGCCACCACCTTAGTAGTAGCGGTATTTTTTTATTCTCCCCTCGTTCTTTATATTGGGTTGATATTCATATTGAGGACAATTCTTAGTTTAAGTGTGGGGAGTAGATTATGCTTGCTATTTGTATATATTTCTCTATAATCTGAAAATCAAAAATAATAATAAAAGTGGCATAAATGAAATAAGTAGGTAATCTGGGTTGCATTAGGCCTAACAATATGAGATTCTTGAGAGATGTGAGGTTAGTGAGATTATTTTTATGAGTGTTAAGTGAAAACACGAAAGGGCGCTTAGCTAAGAATTTGAGTGAAAGTAATTTGAGTGTTTTAGGATGTTCTTTCTTTTTCACAATTTTTTGGTGCCAGAGACATATGTGATTGGAGTATAGGAGGACTTTCGGGTAGGATTTCACTTGTAACTGTAAGGTATAGATTAATTTCTATTTATTTTTACCTCTCATTCTGAGCAGTCATGATTATATCTCTTTGGTGACTACTTATTTTATGGAGATTTTTGGCACTTGATGATGGTATGGAGTAGACTCTAGGATTAGATTTGTTTTTCTGGTGTTGGATGCATATTGTTGTGGTTGTGTTATGCATAATTTTTCTTTAGGAATTGGTGGTTGAGTTTGTTTCTGATGTGATTGGATATTAGATAGAGGAGTAAAACATTACGTGGAGTTCGGTGTGGAGTTGTTTAGAGATGGAGTATAGGTTTTTATTTTTATTTCTGGAGGAGATTTTAGGATGATTTTTGAGTATATTGACTATGGCTACTTGGATATCATGATGACATTTGAGTTGTGACTACATTTTCAGTGAGTTGAGAGCATTCTATGTTGAGAGTTAGAGAGTTGATTGTATAGGTTGAGTTGGTATTGGGATTGAGCTTATAGATTGTTAGTTCTATGCGAGCGACTTTGTACTTGGAGATTCTACATGAGCATTATCTAGAGATGAGTGGTAGTTTGATTCCACTCGAGACGAGTATAGTTCAAGTGTGCGGGAGTTTGATGTACACATCTATGATGGGTATACGAGCATAGAGTTAGTACATATTTACTACTATTTTGAACTGTAGTATAGTGTATTTGGTGTGTACTGCTTTGTGACTATATATGCTTATTATGCTACTTTTTGGAGGTATGAAGAGAAGAGAAGAGAAGAGGAGGAGACGCGCGAAATTGAAGATTAAGACGGAGCTGGAGGAGTTTAGACGATCTTTCGGCAGCAACTGCCTACCCACTTACAGTGCGCACTGACCGAGTTACTGAGTTTCCCGGATGCAACCAGCTGCGGCCACCGAAGACCTACCGGTTCCCGCTGATCGGCTTATTTCCCAATCAAGAATTCTGTTATTTTCTACCTTTTCCGAATTATGTTGTTGAGATATTGTTAGTTTGGATTTCTTTTCTGTTATGTTAATTAACATCTTACAAAGATAGAATCTACGATTAACCTAAGGCTATTTAAAGTGAATCTTATCTTAATCCCTAGAACCTATCAAAGTTCTATCGTTCCATTCTACGTACTTTTGTCGTTGTTCATCGTCGGAGAGTCTAGGAACTTTTTGCTGGAACTTTTCAAGTTTATACAAGACTTTGCAATTTTTCTTTGGTATGAGTAATAAACTCTAATTTCTTATTTAAGTTAGTAAAGGTGTTCAATTGGTAATTGTTGTGAGATTTTACAGATTATTCTTATGCAGAATTTGTATGATTTTCTCATGCATTGAATTGTTGAATAAATGATAGTTGAGTTCTAGATTGATCACCTAGGATTGAATTTAATATTTCATACAAGTAGGATAGATTGTTTTGGTTTTCACATTTTATTCCTTTGAAGCAAGCATATAGTTTTAGATTTAGTCTGAACTAGAGTTTATATGTAGAGAATTGCATTGAAGGATAGCGGCTCTTGCTATTTCTATATCCTAACGCTCTTTGCATTAATGCCTCCTTTAGTTTGAAGCTAAGCGTTCGTCGTGGTTAACTAATTAGGATAAGATTAGTAGACTCTATTTGAGATGCTAGTTAATTATGTATAAGAATAGGAACAATTTGCATATAAGTTTAGTTCTGGAATTTCAATGATTAACCTTACTAATTGAATACCGATACAAATATTTACTAAGACTTTCTCTCATAAATAGATAATCTGTTTTATCGCTTTCTTAGAATAAAAAAAATCCCTTTTTTTATACGTTGGATCTGCTTAGTAGAAACTGACTACAAGTTGATAGCCTCTTGTGAGTTTGATACTTACTTGCACTATATTATGATTTATTAGGATTTAGAGGATAGTTAGGTTTTATAATTGGAGAGATTGCCTATCTCGCAAACTTTTCATACACAACACTTTTGTTCACCTAATCCATTATGATCGGGAAAAAGTGTTGTCATCAAGTATGCAAGAGGTGATGGGCCTGATGAAACAAAGAAAGGGAGCGTTTGGCCAACTATGTTTATAGGCACGTCTACGACGCGTCTATGAGCATAGATTTAGCATCATTTTACTAGACTTATGAGCATTATTACGACGTATTTGGTCCATTCCATTATCTGGAGCTATATGTCTGATTCGAGCTATTATGGAGCTTCTTAGAGGAAAAGAGGATCTAAGGAAGAAGCGAAGATGAAGATGAGCATATAGAAGAAGCTGAAAGAAGAAGAAGACATATCGGCAGCCGCCTATACATTAGCGGCGCCCTCCGATGAGAGAATCAAGCGAATCCAGCAGAAACCACTTCGGTGGCCGCCGATGACCTATCGACGCCCGCCGATTTCTAGACGAAAGACCGAGTCTTTTTTTATCTTTCTATTGTGATTTCACTCGGAGTTTATTGTTAAATTCCGATTTTGTTGAATATTTTTGTTAGTTTTTAGGGTTAGTATCCTTAGACTATATATAAGGCTTAGGAATTATCTTTTAGAGGTTACATAGTTTGTTCTAGTTTCTTCCAATTAATCGTTCTTTTCAGAGAAAGTATACGTACTTTGTTCTTTGGGTTTTGAGAGTTTTCTCCATAGGTTAGTCATAAATTAAAATAATTTTATTTTTGTAGAACTTGTTATGGAGGGCTAAAGCACCAATTCTTAGTAAAGCATTGAAGTGTTATTTAGTTTGATGTATTTTGAGTGATTTGAGTTTTGTTTAGCATTGATTGGTTGTTTATTTATGAATTATAATGCCATTGAATTCTTATTTTTGATGCTAGATTTATCACCTAGGATTGAGATTGTTATTCATACATGTTAGGATAAATTAATGACGTTCGTCTTAAGCTATTCCTTTGAAACAAGCATGAAAAATTAGATTCGGTTTGAACTAGGTCTTTTGTGTTGAGATTTGCATTGTAGGCTAGTCGCTAAATACATGTTCCTTGATGTTATTTGCTTATTGTTTCCATTGATTTGAACTATAGGCATTCATCGTAGTTAATCAAGTTGGATAGGTTTAGTATGCTCGGTTTGAGGTGCTAGATAATTGTTGTATAGGAATAGGGTAAAAAATGCTAGAATAAGTGTTCTATGAAATCACAATGATATACATCACCAAATGACATGGATAATTTGGGTCACTTCCTCCATAGATTCTTTAAGGCGGGTGGTTCACTCATCAATGCTTCAATCAAACTTGATATAGCTAGCCTCGTACTCCTTCTGCAACCTCTCCATATGCATCTGGTCCTCCGAGCCACCTCTTGCATCCGCTCCACCCCCTTCTCGCCATCCACTACAACCTGGTTGTGATGGGATATCTCCCCATTCTAACTCTTGATAGTTTTTGACTGAGATTCCACTTGAACCCTCAACAACCAAATCTCATCCTCCTGGACATCCACTCTCTTCCAAAAGTGGTGGAAATATCCACCTCGGAAAACTGCCCACCCACCAATTCAGATGCATGTGACAAAGTCGAAGAAAGTTATATATAAATTCAAAACGAAATAAAAAAGCATGGTCAAGAAGGAGAGAATTATGTACCCAAGTTATATGGAGATAAGCTTCGCGAACCCAATCGACCAACCCCGTGATAAGCAAGCTACTCGTTCCTTATGGATCAGCCACGACCTGCGAAAGAGGGACCGATGGAGGATTTGTAGCAACATTCACCCACCGGGGCTCCACCACTTCATCTTAACCTTCTACTCCAGCGTTCGAAGTCGCCGAAGGAACCCTGTCCTCAGGACTCCCCACCAAGGAAATGGGATGAGAAGAATCCCCCTCACCCTCGTCAAGATCCTTTCTTCGGGTGCCTCAAGGTTCTCATACTGGATCACCCGTTCCCGCCATCGTTACCCGCGGTCAAGATTACTATTTATTTTTTCTAGCAACCAGTTACAGTAATAAGTGATAAGAAAGGGTTGATCCCACAGAGAAAACTGTATTAGTAACATTAGATGTATCAGAACATAATTTGAAACTTGTTTGAATTATTTTGGCTTATTTTTTGGGGTGGTTGTTCCTCTTTGCCACCTATTCACGTTAATCCTTTATGTTGCCCTGTCCACTAAAAGACTCATTTGTGTTCTACATTCTCTTACTAGAACCATGTATAACACATTTGATACCTAGGACATGCACAATTATAACAAGCCACCACTAGACGTCTATAAATATTAGTCCTTGAGACAAGCTAAGCAGCATTGGCGTCTACAAATCTCAAAAATAATCCCTTGTTTTCCTGTAGGTGTGTCTACAAATTCCAATTATGTGTATTGCTTTCTCCTTTAACTTATGACTGCAACCAGACTAGACACAGTTAAAGAGTTTTCCTATTATGAGTTTATGCCAATAATCATGATATTAGGTTGTAAACTAATCTAATCATACAAAGCAATGAAATTAAGAACGTCGAAGCAATCACATCAACATAGTACGAATCAACGATGAATATAAGAGCACTTATAAACTAAAACTTCAATACAGATTTCATAGGAAAGGGAAATAACGTTTTGGAGCTTAGCTCCTTAGGCTAACTATAAATGAAATATGAAATAACAAAAAATCAACAAATAAAAGAAGAACCAACCTAGTTCGTAGGGAGAAGAGATTCTTCTATAGGGGACTCTAGTTGACCTAATTCTACTAGGTTAAATACAAAATGAATATAACAAAAATATCCTAACTACTAACTAACTAGATACTCCTCCGAAGGTGAATCGGAGATTTTGTGATTTGGTGGGGATGCGGGGCACGACTTATAAGGAGCGGGTCGTGACGGTTAAGGCCGTTGAGATTTCCTTAGCCATTGCAACAAAATACTCTACCACGTGGGAAAAGACTGAATCTGGATTGGACTCTTGGGCATGGGGCGCAGCCGTGACTTTGTCGTCACTTCACTCCTGGAATCTACATTTCCACTTAATGTGTGTGGAAAACCTTCACTCTACATCTGCATCGAGATCTTAACTCTAAACCTCTATAATTGTGTTTAAAAACCCTTGAATACTCGATCTGCTCATCTCTGGCATAGTTGATCGCGACTATGCTAATATAGCTCACAACTCCTCTAAATGTATGCTAAATCTCGTGAATTTGACCATCATGATTGGCTCATATCAACAAAATTAACTAGCATCTCACAGCGGAGTCTACTAATCATGTCTTAATTAGTTAACCACGATGAACGCCAATGGTTCAAACAAAAGGAGGCATTAATGCAAAGAACATCAGGATATAGAAATATCAAACGTTTCTATCATACTATACAACTCTCTACATATAAATTATAGTTCAAACCGAATCTAAAACTATATGCTTGCTTCAAAGGAATAGAATGTGAAAAACGAAACAACTTATCCTAGCAGTGTGAAATATCCAGTTCAATCCTAGATGAACAATATAGAACAAAATTAACATTCTTTCAACAATTCAATGCAAGAGAAAAGCATACAATTTATGCATACAAATAATTTGGAAAATCTCACAACAATTACCAATTGAATACCATTACTAACCTTACTAAGAAATTAGAGTACTCATACCGAAGGAAAAAAATGCAAAGTCTTGTATAAACTCGAAGAAATTCCAGCACAAAGTTCCTAAACTCTCAAACGATGAACAAACACAAAAGTACATAGAATAGAACAATAGTAATCGATAGATTCTAGGGATTGAAATAAGAGCCAATTTAAATAGTCTTATGTTAACCCTAGATTCTATCTTCCTAGGATATTATATAAACTAACAGAAAGAAAATCCAAACTAACAATATCTCAACAACATAATTCGGAAAAGATAGAAAATAACATAATTCCCTTCTGGAAAATAAGTCGATCAGCGTCCGCGGCCTGTTGCATCCGAAAAACTCAGTAACTCCATCGACAGGCGCCGGATCCTGGTAGGTGGGCGTCACTGAGAGATCAACTAAACTCCTCCAGTTTCATCTTGATCTTCAATTGTGCGCGTCTTCTCCTCTCCTCTTCTCTTCATACCTTCAAGAAGTACCATAAATAAGCATATATAGTCGTAAAGCAGTACGCACCAAGTACACTATACTATAATTTAAAACAACAGTAAATATGTGCTAACTCTATGCTCTTATACACCTCGGATATGTGTCCATCAAACTCTCCGACACTAGAACTCTACTCTTCTCAAGAGGAATCAAACTACCACTCATCTCTCGATAACGGTCATGTAGAATCTCAAAGTACAAAAGTCGCTCACATAAAACTAAAAATATATAAGCAAGTTATCATACTCAATATGCTCAAAATCATCCTAAAATCTCCCCTTGAAAATAAAGATAAAAACCTATACTCCATTTCTAAACAACTCCACATCAAACTCCATGTAATGTCCTACTCCACTATATAATATCCAATCACAGAACAAATTCAAACACAAATTTCTAATGAAAATCTGCAGAGCACAACCACAACTATATGCATCCAACACCATGAAAATAAATCTAATCCCAGAGTCTACTCCATACCATCATCAAGTGTGCACCAGAAATCTCCATAAAAATAAGTAGTAAAAAACATCATAGATATACCAAAGATAAATAATCATGACTGCTCAGAATGAGAAATAAACATAAATATAAATTAATCTACACCTTATAGATCCAAGTGAAATCCTACCCGAAATTCCTCCTATACTCCAAACACGTCTCTGATGCCAAATGATTGTGAAAAAGAAAGGACATCTGAAACACTCAATTTATTTTACTCCAATTCTTGCTTAAGCGCCTTCTCCGGTTTTCACTTAACACTCTCATAAAAAATAATCTCACCCATCTCACATATCTCAAGAATCTCATATTGCCAGCCCTAATGCCAGCCAGATTACCTGCTTATTTCCTGAGCGAACCGAAAGATTTTCACTCATCCTAGGATTTTATTTTGGCTCTTTTCATTTATGTCTCTTTAATTTTTAGATTTCAGATTTATAGAGAAATATATCAATAGCAAGCATAATCTACTCCCCCACACTTTAAGTAAGCATTGTCCTTAATGTGAATATCAGACAAATATAAAGAATGAGGGGTGAATAGAAAAATATCGCTACTGCTGAGGTGGTGGTGGTGGATATAACGAGTACTAGGACCTCGCAAAAGGATCCAAGTTTTGCATATGTTGCAGAAAAATCCCCATCTGCTCGTCATAGTGAGTCCAGCAGGTGCCTTGGAGCTTCGTATACTCGGTGAAGCACTGGTCCAAGCTCCCGACCCGCTCATAAGCATGCCTTACATAATCTATATTATTAGCAACAGGAACGTGCTCCGCCATGGGAGGCACATAGATCCTAGAAGCACCGCGTAGGTCCTAATCCTGATAACGATCACTCAGGAATAGGTAGCTTAATATTATGCACATTCCGGGAACCAAAGAAGTAACAATGCACATAGCAAAGATGATGCCTCCTGTTCTCTCCCGACACATACTCCCTCTCAGTAAATAACATGTGAAAATCTCGTATCCGACTAGAGTCAAATCAAAAGCGGCGGGAGATCGGCTCCTCAATAGGGAATTCTACCCTAAGAGCATCACCAATCAGCATAATCATACCCTCAAGAAAGATGTTCCCACGAGAGTCCCCCTGGAACTTCTCGCAGTTGTGCACAATAACAAATTCCCAATCAAGCATGGTAGAACTGTTCCTTGTCATCGTCCACATCGCTCGAAGATTGGCCATAGACATCTTGTTCACCTCCGGTTGCTTGATGAGGCCGAAACGGTCGTTGTGCCTATCAAAGATACCCAACTTAACAATTCCACTAGTAAAGCGGTAAGAAGGGGTTGAATCCCAAGAGAGCCAGAACTTTAATTTATTTCTTATAGTGTTACCGAATAGTAACAACGGGGTTTTTTATTGTAATTATCGTAACTAAGCAAAAGCAAAAGTAAAAGCAAAAGCAATGAATGTTGGGTTATAACTAATATGATTATGGAGCTCACTCTATCTAGCATCAGCGTATTGTTTAATTGAAATGTTGATCATCAAATTCTATTAATTTATATTTTGAAGTGGTTAATTTGGTTGTCCTACTCTTTATTCGTATATAGCAACTAGTCCAAATAGTCCTAGAAACCCTTATTGTAAGCAATAACCAAGGAAATCCCAAGGTTCAAAAGTGCAACAACATAAATATCAAAGATATGTAGGCCTATGCAATACCATTGCCAAATCACCGATACCCGACATAGGTTTATAATCTCTACATAATAAGCACTCGCAAATAGTCTATGCAAATTCTGATTGCTACCTAAAAGACAAGACTTTTTAAATCAAATTATCAAGCCTAGCAATATGATGGATAATTAATCAACCTAGTTTGCAACCTAGATAAAATCAAGATCAATCAATAGTCAATAAAGCACAAGAGATCATAAAACAATCCTGAAATTAACTTTATAATAAAAACATAAGAATTCTCACAAACAAATCCTAAATCAATGGCTTCAACCTTAAGAGTTAACTATAGAGAGTTTAGCCAGACATAGCCATCGAAAGCATTGAAGAATATGGATGAATGATGGAAAACAAACCAGGGAGGATTATAAAGGTGGAAGCTTTCTTGGAGGCTGCTGCTGAGTTCTCTCTAAATGAATTTGGCAAAAGAATAATGAATGAATGATGAATGATGAAAGATTAATCTAACCTAATTTCTAAAGGCTTATATAGTATCTAATAAATGGAAAATAAAATAAATCAAAATAACTAAAAAGATGTGGAAAAACTAATCAGAATCTCGGATAAAATCTTCAATATGGACCGTCCGTCTCCGTTATCACGATCGTGACAGGGGTGTCGCGATCGTGACAATGCTCCAGTTCTCAGGTCCGTGGCCGGTGACGATCGTGATAGGGAGTCGCGATTGTGATGGGTCAACTGAGGCAAAGTCGCGATCACTACATGTTGTCTCGGTCGTGACACCTTCAACTGAGACTGACTCTCGGTCGTGATACGCCATCTCGGCCGTGACAGCTTCTTCTGAGATGGTCTTCGGTCTTCTACAAGCGTCGAGGCAGCTCGGCTTTGCCTCTCGGCTTCTCCTTGGGTGTAGGCATGGTATACTTCCTCTAGCTCTATCCCGAATGCACTAAAAGTGAGCACAACCGGGATCTCCATGATAAAATCACAAAATACCGCTTACGAGCATCCCGCTAATCCATATGTAAACTCCAACCTAGATTACGGGAATACCACTCGTTAAGCACCTAAAAACCACTATTCCTAAGCTAATAGTCGCTAGTTAACACCATATAATAAGCTCCTATCATTGCTCTTATAGTAAGGATGTGTAAACAGGGTCAAATAAGGAAATTACCAAACCTCTATAGAAACAACCGGCTTGAGCAATTGGCGAATGCCATAATTTCAAAGGTGGGATCTACAACGGGTGTTGCAGAAGCGTCGGCAGGTGCCGATATCAAATTTGGGGTTGGGCTTTTCTGCACGACGGCAGGCGCTTGAGTGTGTCGGCGGCTACCGGAGCTCGCGGTGTCGAATTTGCAAATGGCATATAGGGATCCAAAAATGGGGTAGTTGCCGAGCGGAGTAACGAATTCTAGACAAGCGATCGCCGGATCTGAGAAGAGGTCGCCGGGATCTAAGGAAGAACAAAACCCTTGAAACCGGTTTGAGAACTTGACGAATACTTCAAATGCTCGACACACCTTCAAATGACCTCCAATCGGGGCGAATGACCTGTCAAACTCTAGATCTGGGAAGTGAAAATCCAATGGTGGTAGTGGCTCAGACAACTTTAGGGTACAACAGTTAGAAAATCTCTGTAAAGGGACAAACGACGGGCACTGATAGCAGCGGCGGGCGCCGATTTCTGTCAGGTTGAAAATTTTGGGGTTTTTCTTTGTCTTATGGAAGTGAATGGTAAATAGTAGTCGGGTGTGTGTTTTTATGGGTTATATGGGTTTAGGTAGAGGGTGAATGTGTAATAAAGTGGAAAGGAAGTAATTTTTGTAGGTTTTTTGGTTTGGGTTTAGGTAGAATTATGGAGGAAGAAGATGAATGAGGGTGGGGGTAAATCTGAAAATTTGGGTATATGGCTTGAAAATCAAATTCCTCTTAGAAACCCTCCCATTCTCTTTCAAATATTTTTTTTTCACACAACTCTCATATTTTTCCGTTCCATCTCCTCAAACTACTCACCACTAAAAACGCTCACTCACTCAACTATTTTTTCACACTCAAAGACTTTTCTCTCTCTTTTTACCCCACCCCTCTAATGTTTTTTGAATATTGGATTATTTTTCTTTCCTTTATTTTCTTTTTCGCTCTATTTTTTTCACTCTGTCTATTTGACACTCAGAATGTTTTTCTCACAAAAACCGCACTTTTAGTCAGTTTCAAAAATAATGGTTTAAAAGACAAAAACGCTTTTTCAATGTAGCTAAAAAATGTGTAGAAAATGTTGACTCTATATTGACACTTAATCTAATCTAAGAATTTAAGCTAAACTATCTAAACCAAAAGAAGAAAATTATCTCGCTCGGGTCGCCTCCCGATAAGCGCCTTATTCAGAGTCGTGGCTAGACTCCGTGTGCTTAACTTACGTAAGGGTTGTCCGACTCCTTCGGAGCTTTCGCTCGCCCAAACCGGTAGCAGTTGAAGTTGAAGAATTTATGAATACACCCTTGTTGGCGTTTGACCTTAGGATTTTTAGCCCTTTTACCGGACTACATGCGCATTCCACCATACTTGCATTTTCTATGGGGATGCTCTCTACTTTGTAGCTCATCCTGCACAAGTAATTTAACAATTCGGGGACTATGTCCTCTCTGCAAGATTATTCCGGTGGGGCCACTGCCAAATCATCTCCAGTACCGAGCATCAGCTTGCTCGTATGACTGCCTACATGATCACCCGAACTTTGCACAACGGTGTCAATCCCATATAGTTGTTGAACCAATGGCTTGTTGGTGATAGAACCATCAATAGAGAAAGTAACGATGTTACCACCAAAATCCACTGTAGTTGTACTAGCTTGCACATCAATCACCGAGCTCATGTTCCTCATAAATGGCCTCCCTAAAATGACGGTGACCTCTTTGTTCTCAGAATCCATCTGGATAACGTAAAAGCTTGCGGGGAAAGTAAACTCTTTCATGCGTACTAATACATCAGGTTCCCTAACACAAGGATGTGGATTTTGTCGGCCAACTAAATGGTGACTCTAGTATAGCTTAGTGGACCAAATCCTTATGAATAATATAGGAGGGAAGTTAATACATCAATATATGCGCCCAAGTCGAGCAAGGCTTGGTCAATCCTCTCTCTCCTAATAGTGTCTAGGATTGTGAACATCCCAGGGTCCTCGCACTTCTCGGTCATATTCCTAAGCACTGTAGGACTATGTTTTCCCATTACCTTTTTCTTGAGAGCTCTTATCCTCTTCTCCTCTCTTCGTGTAGCCGTCCCATCCAAGAATCTCACTACTACTGGATCATCACTCATTTTGGCATACAAGGGTGCATTTTCTTTGATGTAATGAAACATCTCCAACATGTCCTTGTACGTCTTTAGTAGCTTCATCTTGATTAGCGCGGTAGCGAATGGTACATCTTCCGGAATGGAGGAGATCTTGAAGACATACAAGTTTCCCGCGGACACCATGGCCAAGATTCCAAACAACGAAGAGAGAGTTGGCGCTAGGTATGGAGGTTGGATTTGCTTCTACGATTACCCCTTTAAAACAGGGCACGTCTTTCCTCTCTCGCCACTGTTTCAAGGAGTTATCCATATGTACAATTTGGTCCCCTGTCACTTGATGCCCCATGCTTGGAGAATCATGAAAGTTTTCAAACACCTCAAAGAGAGGTACAGATTTTGGATAACCGCTGATGATGTCGACTACTAATACCTTCCGTTGGCGTCCAAGTCCTTCCGGTACAGCTTGAAGAGTCGAGCATCTTGCATTGCCCTAAGACTGAATGTCAACGATCGTGGGTAGAAAAAGAGGTATTTTCATCGAGATTAAGTTGTTTGGGGTTCACTATCGGTTCCTCAGGACTTAGTAGTAGTGGAATGGTATGTCTTTTACTATGCATGCATTTCTTGCTTCATTCTTTGATTTGGATCTAGTTGTATATGTGTCCAGATCATGTGAAATTTGAACGCTTGCCTGATCCGACCATTGAAGCCAAACTCGGTCTATCCCTGGATACTCCTCTCAATGAAAGGAAGGTCGACAATATTACTGCACCATTTTCTCTTCCGTCTACTATGTCGTTGTGCACCAAGTGTAAGAAATACTGTATCTCCCGGTTTTTTCAGTCGCGTAGACCCGTGTGTCTGAGATGTACCATACCTTTGTTATTTCAGCATTGTCTTCTCATGGGTTCATCCATCCATCGGCCAAGAGTATGAAGGAATCAAGGGGGTGAACGGATTAACGTCTTCCACAACGTCATCCAAACCACCTCCTACCCCATCATCAAAGAAGGGTAGGAGGCAAGCCATCACCCTCATGGTCGAGGTCATACCATATAAACTCACGAAGATCACCGCCGACTTTACCAATCTCCTTACCTTGCCAACTGTGGATGAGGTCGAGGCTTTGACTATGATGGAGAATCTTGACATTGCGGCCAATTCATCATGGTTGGTAAAGCACTTTTTCCATGTCTTGCTCCTAAGTCGACCTTGTCTCTCCTTTGTTCTAACTACTCGCTCCTGCCGGCGGTCTTCCAACACCTCACGTGTATATATGGAAATGCTAAGAAGTTGTGTGTCGACTATCAAAAGAGTCTGAATGTCGATGAAGAGCAACTATCTAGGTTGAATACGAAAATGGTGACGGATGAGGAGAAGGTGAGGGTGGACGAAGAGAAGGTCGTGGTGGCTGAAGGGAGGGTTCATTCTGTGGAAGGCAAAGCATCATAGTTACGTGAAAGTGTTGGAGGAAGACCTCCGTCAACTCAAGGGTTCATGTGGCTAAATTTGTGCTGATGTAGAAGGATATATGTGCGCCAAATCCAGAGTTGAGATGATCGAGGAATTTCATAGAGGAAAGCACCCTGACTGGGACCTCGAGCTTGATATCGAGGCAATGGACAAGGATTACCCTGAAGAGTTCCCTCATGCCAAGCATCTGAGAGCTTGAGGGATCCTATCCAAAGAGGAGGAGTTCAGTGAGTCTACTGCTCCAAGCAATGTTGTCATGGAAGAAGCTGACGAGACTCAGGAGGACGATGCCCCACTTGACTCCTGACCCCTTCATTCTGATGCCCTTGCTAAAAAAGTTTATGTTATTTTGTGCTTGAACTCTTGTGTTATTTTCCTGCTTTGTGTACTAGTTGTTGAACTTAAAAGTCCTTTGACAATGAAGGAAAGGATATTGTGTTTTGGCAACCCGTCCACCATAGCGGGTCACATATATGTTTATATATTGTTAGTCCACTAGGTCCTAGCGTAGATTAATTTCATACCTTTATTGTCGTGATTTTGTCATGGTCTATGGTCGTGGATCGTCTCCCTCACATAATGCGACCGAGATCATAATGTAGTTCCACCCATCAGTGAAGGAAAATAGGCTGAAATGTAATGTAAATGCGTGTTATTGTGATGTCAAGGGAGACAGCAAGTCGTGTCTTACGTGTTGTAAGAGCATAAGGAATTTTTACCATATTTTTGTTTTAAGGCAACCGGTTTAATGATGTGCCTTTTATGTAAATCCCTTGTGTTTTGATCAATCGTGTTCGTTCATCATGGATCTCCTTGTTATATTGACTTGTGGATCGAGGGACAATGCGATGTAAGAACATAAAAACTAGTTTGGCTAAGGACCTACCGTTGGGTATGATCCCAACAACCCTTCGACACTTAAGTAAGTGACTACGTGACAGAGTTTTGTTAGTGGTGATAAGGTGTTTATTGAAAGTGAATGACTAAAAAATTAAAATAATTTAAAAGTGGTACTTCCTTAGGTGCATTGCACTCCAGCTTCGAGGGATGTCTTGGTCGTCGACGTCACGGTCTGTATGTGCATTGCCCCACAATCTCGGTGATTTGATATGGACCTTTCCATTGTGGATATAACTTATCATCCTTAGGATCCTTGGTATTTTGAAACGTCTTTCGGAGGACCCAGTTCCCTAGGAGAAGGCCTTGACTCTCCCACTACGGTTGTAACTTCGAGCGACCTGTTGTTGATACTTGATCGTGCATAATCTTGCATTGTCTGGAACTTCGTCGATCGAAGCTAGTGCGTGTCCAATGATGATGCCATTTTGATCTAGGGTTTACAAACCATACCAGGTGTCAGAAATAGTATCTCCACTAGGACGATCGCCTCACGTCCACAGACCAAAACAAACGCTAATTGTTTTATGGGATTTTTTTGGCATGGTTCGGTCAGACAAAAGAATGGAAGGTAGTCCATCGACCCAATGTCCTTTAGCATCGCCGAGTTGCTTCTTGAGTTTTTTGATGATGATCTTGTTGCTAGACTCAGTTTGACCCTTTGCCTAGGGATACCTGGGTCGACATGACTAGGTTGATGTTCCAACAAGAGCAGAATGCTCTTCTCTTTTGCCCGATTAACTGAGATCTATTGTCGCACATGATTTTTGAGGGGATCCTAAACCTGTAGATGATGTTTGTCTTAATGAAGGACAAACCATTTTTCTCTTTGACTTCCTTGTATGCTTATGCTTCGATTCCCTTAGAAAAATAGTATGTCATGGTGAGAAAGAACACTCGTAGCCTCGGAGATGGTGGAAACTTACCGACTATGTCCATTCCAAACCTCATGAAAAACCAAGGAGGGAAAGTGGGATGCAAGAGTTCTGCAGGTTGGTGAGGCACTAAGGCTCATTTTTGGCATGCGTTGCATCATTTGGTGAACTTGACCGCGTCATGGTCAGCTAGTAATACCCCAGTTGTTGTGCTTTGTAGGCTAGGCTTTGTCCTCCATCATGGTTGCCGCATTCTTCACTGTGTAAAGATAAGAGGAGGGTTTGTGCTTTGGTCGCCGCCATGCACTTGAGGAGCACGTCGGTCGCTGATTTCTTAAAAATCAAGGAGTCGAATAGAATATAATAGGCATGTACCTTGAGGCGTCGAGCCTCTATCTTGTTTGATGGGAGCTTTTTGTGGACCACTCATCCGGTAATAGGCGTCATCCTGTCTTTTGAGTTGTCATCCTGTTGGATTGAGGCGACATTGTTGATGTTACCCTTTACTTTCTTGGAAACCGTTGGGGTTAGTATAAGGGTCAACAATGTCATTGTGAACTCGTCAGGATGAAGGAAGTATCCAAGGTTGGATAGGGCATCAACTTGGGCATTCTGGTCTCTCGTACTTGGTAGATGAAGAATTTTTCGAATTGGAGAATTAAGGATTGCACGAGGGTTAGGTATTCTTCCATCCTGTTGTCTTTATCCGCGTATACTCCCTAGACCTGATTGACTATCATCAAAGAGTCATGGAAACACATGTTCATATAAAGGCTTTCACTTGTAGGAAAATTTAGATATGAATCTATTCAAGGCAGCTACTCGATCTGAAAATTTTTGCACGTCCTTGATGCATCTACGCGTTCTAAGGTTGACTATGGCATTGATTTGTTCGAGACTTTCATAAATTCCTCTTTGGGTCACCATGTAACCTAAAATATCCTAGATGACACTCTGAAAGAACATTTAGTCCGGTTAATCTTCATGCTATACCTTTCCAATACGTCGAACACATCTTTCACGTGGTCTATGTGATCGTCTTTGTCTTTGGACTTGACTAGAATGTCATCGATGTACACTTCCATTGTGTCCCCAATCTGACCTTTGAACATCTTGTTCACCAACCGTTGTTATGTTGCCTAATATGAGATACTTATGATGGTTCAATTCATACTATTTAACAAATATGTATAGGAGTTCCAAAGGGTTTTAATGGAGATATAATGATCCGGACTCGGGAGTCAAGAAATGTGTATTTGAGGGTTTTTACATATATTTGAGATATTGTTGGAGAGAAGACGTGAATAATTGAAGAGAAAATGCTAAATTCAGAGTCCTGCTTTGCAAAAATGGAATCCCACTCCACAAAACCGGATCCGCACTCCACGCCCTAAAAGCCGCGTCCAACTGCCGGTGAACTGGAGTCTCAGTCCGCAAATTCCGGAGTCGAACTCCGGAATTATATCTTCTTTGTTTTTATTATTATTTCCTTATTTCGGTTGTTAGTATTAGATTAGATTATTAGTTTATTACTATAGATAGTAGATAGAATTGGGGTTAGATGGTCTCCTATATAAGAGATTTTATTTCTACAAGCCCTAATTTGGAGTGGCACTCTTTGGTTATTTTCCCTTTTTGCTTAGTTCTCTACAAAGAACTAAGTCTAGACATTGTTTTTCTTTTTTTTATTGATGTTTATACCTAGTTTTGGTTTTTGTAATTGTTTCTCTATCTCTATTGATTCCAATGTGTTGATTGTGTCTTTCCTTGGTTATAAAGATCATTGGTTTGTGTGCTTTTGTTAGATTAACAACTTATCATAGTTTTAAATTGTATACTATTGTCAGAATACAACTTTAATATGTTTAGACTGGTTTGCGGGTATGTTAAAGTAGGAATCACACACACATTTGAGGTTTGTTAGACTAGTTTGCATCTTATCTGAATTGTGCATTTTCTATCGTTTCAAACGTGGTTTACAGGGTTCTGTTTTGCGAATGTAAATCGTGAATGTGTCTATTAGATTAGGATGACACGATAATTAATATTGATAGATGGCAAGGCACACATTGTATAAATGGATTAGTCAAGTGAAACAATACTCACCATAAGTAATACAAAACTTTAAAAACCCAATCTATTAGTATAGCTTTCAACTTTAACTACTATTCTACAATCTCTGTATGGGATTGACCCTTGCTTATCACTTGCTTCTGTGATTGGTAGTTAGGAAAATAAATATTAATCTCATCTTGTGTGATGACAACACGTCAAATTTGGCGCCGTTGCCGGGGAGATGTGATTAGTATAGTAGTTTAGCTTTAAAGTTTTGGTGTGGATCACTTGCGGTTTGCACCACCGCACTAATAGTTTTACAAGTTTTCTTAGTTTGTAGGTTACTATGGCATACAATCTTCCACTGAGCAACGAGTTGCAGGCCAAATTGCAGCTCTTACTAGATACGATGCCTAGAGCACAGCCGTAACTGTAACCTGAAAAGCAGTTCTATAGACCCTATAGTCCCCCTTTTCATGGATCCGATTGCTATCACAGTGCATACGAAGCGCCAATTTCATATAATCCATGGAGGGAGAACCGGCAGATGAGATGGTCACGTCCACATCTCCAAGGACCTACCAGATGGATGGAATTACAACACTCACAATCCAAATAGCCAATACGACGAACAGTCTAGCTGAAGTTCTACAAGAAGGTATGAGTGCTACACTTAGAGAGCACACAAGTTCTACTTGTTGTGCTGATTCAGCATAACAAGGCCCAGAAAGCAAGTGATAGAGAAATTCTGGTGGTGATGAAGGAGATAGAGAAACAGGTAGACCAAACTCTGAAGACGAGTGCAAAACCTAAAGCCAAACCAATAAAGAGATCGCCGCATCCCAGGCCTTCCTCGTCTCAGCCGGCGCCATAAATCTGACACCTCGCGCCTAACTCTCTGTTGAATAATGAAGAGATCGAGGTCCCGTCCACGACGTGGCTAGTGCCTTTAATGTCGTGCCATACGTCTTTTCCGCCGCTCCGTGTTTTTCCCGGAGTCACACTCCGTAGTAATGGAGGAGCGCCCCGTGTATTTTCTGTGGCGCCCCGCTGGAGTCACACTTTGCTTTTCCGGAGTTGCATTCCGCTTTATTGGAGTCACGTTGCGGAAAAACAGACGGCGTCAATGATTTATAGATCGTCACTTCAGAGAAGCTCAAAGTCAAATCATTTAACTTCGAGGATGCATACTAGAAATATTACAAAATGGCGAATGTTGAATCAGGTAGGGAGAGACTCGAGGAGATGAGACGAGACCCCAATAAAGCCCCATATGTAGAGAGAATGGACAAGGAAAGGGATAGAAGATCCATGGCGGCCCAGATGAAGGAAGAAGGTCAAATCAAGAGAGAAAATTTAGGTATACACTACATTTCATGCACTTTTGGTTCTGAATTTAAAGAGAAAGCTATACTAGATCCAGAAAAGAAAAAAATTTAAAGTGCTAGTGAAAGGAATACTAGGTTACTAAAAGCATATTTGATTGATAATGCGCATGATGACAACTGTTAGTTGAGCTTTGGTAGTCATATTAAAGCTCAATGTATATCTCTTTATTTTGATGATAACAAACTAATCTATCTAATCTCTTAGTGTTTCTAACCTTCCCAGGTTATTGTCATATCTGTTGGGATGCGCTTTAGTCACTTAGAGATGCGCTTCGACTGTCCTCAGTTGCGCTTAACACCAAGTGAAGAAACCAAGTTTCGCAAGCGGTTTTGAATAATCCCATTCAAGTCAGGAAGTGAGAGTGATCGAGCTTCTAAGGCGTAGAAGACGCGCTTGAATGAAGTTGAAGAAATGTTGATCACGAGGTTCCACTGTAGCACAGGGTGCACACCGTCGCAGAAGAAAACTACCGAAATGCAAGGGAAGGCTGGTGAGCGGGAGAATTCAAGTTGTGTGCACAAGAGTTGTGAGAAGAACTTGAATGTCTTTGAGACGCATATCCAGGGATCACCAGCGTGGAGGAGTTAGTTAGCGCAGTGGACACGGATTGCTGATGTGTCTTGGATCAACAAGTTGAAGAACAAAACCCAATTATTCCAAGCCGTTGATTATCTCTAGCAATTTGATCAAGGCGCACGGATTGATGAGGTGGCAGCTTGCTAAGTCCAAGTTTGTTACACGAAATTAAGTGTGGGTTGTATCTTAAGTTTTGTGTATAAATAGTGGACGGTAGCATTCACTCTAGGTATTACAAAGTGAAGAATTCAGAGAGAAGCTAGGAGAGCTTGACTCATTTGTAATCGAGAGTGTAGTGCCATTGTTCTAGAGCTGAATTGAGAGTGTTGTAAGAAGAGAGTTTATGAGTGAGCTTCGAGAGTTGAAGCTAGAGTTGTAACCTTCTTCTATCAATACAAAGTAGTGGTGAGTTTTATCCCGAGTCAATTAGTGACTTAGGGTTCTCACCGTTTGATAACTCTTTGTGTGCAAATCGAAGTGCACTTTAAACACTTAAAGCGTGCTTTATTGTTGTCTGACCTCTTCCGCACTTAAGAACATTAGTAAATCGATTACTAAGTGTTCTACAAAGGTCAAGCGCATCTCTAAGCATAAAAGCGCAATTATATACTTGGAGAAGTGCATCTAAAACTTAATGAACTTTCGAGACATTTAACAATAGCTGCATAAATACGAACCTACAATTGGTATCAGAGCTACAGGTTAACCTATTTGCACTAATCCTTTTTGCAAATCATAAGGATTCTGAAGAGTAAGGACATGGCGAACTTCAACCTTGGAATCTCTCTCGCAAAGCCCCACGTACTCATTAAAGGCGAATTAGAATGGTGGCTAACGATGACAAAGAATTATATCCAGCAAACGGACTATAAATGCTAGAAGATCATCGAAAAGGGCGATGAGGTAATTGCTGAGAAAGATGACTCCAAATGGGAAGCCAAGGAGTATCAACTAATGGAGAAAAACGCCAAAGCACGTCAACTCATCCTCAATGCGCTTTCCAGGAAAGACATTGATAAGGTAATGTCTCTTCCCACTACTAAAGAGATGTGGACAACCATCATCAACATGCATTCAGGTAGTGAGGACATGAAAGACAACCGACTATTTGAGCTGAACCGTGAATTTTGCTCCATTAAAATGGGTGAAAATGAGCTTGTCTCTAACTACCATTCTTGATGTCAAATTCTATATGACAAAATGCTATCCGCTGGAATGGAAAAGAAAGCATGGGAGTACTCAATGGCATTCATCCATGGGGTGAATTCCAAGTATGCTACTCTCAAGCAGATTCTTCTCCAATCCAAAGCGACTCGAGAATTCCCTATTTCTGTGCTTGCAGAAAAATTCAAGGTACAAGAGATCAAGAACAATGAAGAGAAACTCTCAGAACGAGAAACCAAGGGCATGGCACTCAAGCTCTCTCGCGTCCTCCAGAAATTAGAGAATGATGACAAAGGAGACGATGATGATGATAGAGATGTCGCCATGATGACCAAGGTAGTGAAGAAATTCTTTAAAAGGCAAGGAGGCTTCAAGCGCGATCCAACATCCAAGCAGCGCGATGTCCGGGACTTTATATGCTTCAATTGTAATGAGAAGGGACATCTAGCCAAGGCGTGTCCTCATGCCAAGGTGAATCCAAGCTTGAGATCCAACAAGCAGCCCCCTAAACAAGCGTTTTTCACACTTTGGGGAGAATCAGACAAAGACTCTGAAGATGGAGCGCAAGCAGACGTATGCTTGATGGCTGGTGATGGATCCGATTCAGACTCTGGTTCTGAAATAGAGGTAGCAAATCTAAACCTTGACATTTTACCTAAGCGCAACCTTGTTTGTCTTTTAAGAGAATTAATGGTTGAACACAAGTCTCTAGCTACTGAAGCTAGAGAACAGCTGGTTGAGCTCAATTCTAAAAAAGAAGTTATAGTTGAGCTTTCCAAACGTTTGCATGACAGGCCCAAACTCCTTTCTAAATCTTGTGAGCGTTGTCATGGAAACGGGTTCGAAAGGAACTCTGAATCAACTAAGGACGTAAAGCTTGATCAGATTATCTCCAAGCTTCACGACCTGACTAAGCTAGTAAAGGCAAGGTCTGTTTCTCAAATAGTCTTTGTCAAAGCTAGACCTGGACTGGGCTATGACCCTCAAGAGTCTTCTTCTAATACCAGCTTTCCTCAAACAAGTGACTATTCTGAGAAACTTAAGTCACTTGAGCAAGACTTGACTGCCTACAAGAGTGAAAACTCTCATTTAAAAAGCAGAATCAATGTTCTTGAGGAACAACCATCCGAAACCAAAGAATGGTTTCATGGGGAAAAAGCGCACCACTTATATGTGAAACAAGCGCGCACCCCTGCCCAGCCTATGAAACTTGAGAAGAAAGCACCATTTAGACAAGGAAAAGGAAAGTATGGTTACGTGAGAGGTAACCATTACTGCACTTTTTGTGGTAAAAATGGACATGATAGGCGTGAGTGTGAGGAACTAAAAGTCCTAAAAAACAAGCCCTATAAGCCAATGGCTAAATCTGAGGGCAAGCGTACACGTCGTCGACATTCACCTGTCGAGAACGATTGCGCTTCAACACGCAGATGTGCACTTCGTGAAGCGAGACCTCATTTAGTGCTTGATTTAAATGATCCTAGCTATTATGAGTCAAGTCCAAAAGACTAGTTCAGCAATAGCTATGTCTAATGTTCCCTCGAAGCGCAAGCTTCATTGGGAGGTCAAAGCTTGATTTCTTTGCTTGCAGGTTGGAATGCAGAGTAGGTGGTATATCGATAGCGGATGTTCGTGTCACATGACGGGCGATCCAACATTATTACTCTCATTTCAAGCTAAGGAGGGAGGCAACGTCTCCTTTGGTGACAAGAAGCATGGAACAATCAAAGAACGAGGCAGCGCACATCTAAAGAAGTCAATACAAATCAAAGATGTGAATTTAGTAGAGAGCCTCCGGTTCAATCTACTCAGTGTAGCCCAGTTGTGCGACCAAGGGGGAAACAAGGTATGGTTCAGCATAAGTGAATGTGCAGTGGTCAGCCCTGATCAAGAGATACTTCTAAAGGGTAAGCGCATCGATAACACATACCTGTTCGACCACTCCTACTCCCCTAAGCGCAACCTATGCCTCGCTACACTCGATGAGACGACCAGTCTTTGGCACAAGAGAATGGGACACGCTAGTCTACATCTACTCAACAAGCTTCAGTCCAAAGACCTGGTTCGTGGTCTTCCTCACATCAAAGTGGAATCCATGACTTCATGCTCAGATTGCTCCAAGGCCAAAGTGACAAGAAACTCCTTTCCATCTATTAAGGTAGTGCAGACCAAGGCTCCTCTAGAGCTTCTCCATATGGACTTATGTGGACCACTACGTACTCAGAGTAAGGGAGGTAATCGCTACATTTTCGTTATAGTTGATGACTATTCTCGCTACACCTGAACTCATTTCTTAAAAGACAAGAGCAAAACCTTTGAAAAGTTTGTACTCATGTGCTTTTCTTAGAAAAGAGTTTGGGGCTCCCCATTTGTGCAATTCGTTCTGACAATGGAACCGAATTCAAGAATGGAGAGTTCTTAGCATTTTGTGATGAAAGGGGTATAGATCATAATTTCTCTATTCCTAGAACCCCTGAGCAAAATGGAGTTGTTGAGCGCAAGAATAGGACTCTACAAGAGACGGCACGTACAATGCTACTCTCTAGTGGCGTCGCTTCATGCTATTGGGCACAAGCTGTGAGCACGGCATGTTATATTACTAACCGAGCCTTGTTAAGGCCTATCCTAGAGAAAACCCCATATGAATTGCTCAAAGGACGTACACCTAATATCTCTCACCTACGAGTGTTTGGTAGCAAGTGTTACGTCAATAACAATGGGAAGGATCTCTTGGGTAAATTTGATGCTAGGAACGACGATACTATCTTTCTAGGTGATGCTTCTTCTAACAAGGGGTATAGAGTGCTCAACCTGAGGACTCAGAGGGAAGAAGATAGTATTCATGTGAAATTTGATGAAGGACAACTTGATAGCACAGAGGAAATTAATGACGATCCATTTGTTAGCCCTGATCTACCTTCAGCTTCTCCACACATTCCTCAAGCTCCACCTTCTACGACTTCTACAGGTATAGAAAGTGACGATGACAATTGTGGTGGTTGCGCTTTTCGACCTTCGGCTCCAGAAGTAAGCAATCCAAGTGACGAAGCTATTCCAGAGGACAACACTCAGAATATAGATCAAGGAAGTGGACCATTCAACAATGATCAAGCTACACCTTCATCATCTCTCTTAGGTTAGGTAACACCCTTAGTTACTTCAGCTGGACCTTCTAGCTCTCAAGCGGGATCTAGCGGTGGTCAAGCGCAACCTGATAGTTCTCAAGCGGGACCAAGTGACCAATCTAGTGGAAATAGAAGCTTGTCCAAGACTACAACGATGAAGCTACCAGATAATACTGAGGTCACAGTGTGGGACTACCAACAAATGAATTCTCATCCAGTTTCGGCGATCATATCTCAGTTTGAAAAAGGTACCCAAACTCGCTCTAACTTAACTTGCTTGCTTATAGTGCTTTTGTGTCTTTAGAGGAACCAAAGAACATACAAGTCGCGCTTCAAGATCCAGACTGGATTATTGCTATGCAAGAAGAGTTAGAAGAGTTCAAGCGTAACCAGGTATGGCGTCTAGTGCCCCGGCCAGGTGATAGAAGCATTATTGGTATGCGCTGGGTATTCAGGAACAAACTGGATGATAGTGGAGCAGTGGTTCGTAACAAAGCTCGACTTGTTGCACAAGGATACAATCAACAAGAAGGCATTGATTATGATGAAACATACACACCAGTTGCTCGGCCAGAGGCAATTCGCTTGTTGATCGCTTATGCCAAACATAAAGGATTCAAGTTGTATCAAATGGACGTGAAGTCTACTTTCCTCAATGGTGATTTGAACGAGGAAGTGTATGTCAAGCAACCACCAGGTTTTGAAGATCCAGCTTATCCTGATCACGTGTACTTCCTAGACAAAGCACTTTATGGTCTTAAGCAAGCCCCTCACGCTTGGTATGACTGTCTATCGAAGTATCTACTTGCTAATGGCTACAAGAGAGGTTTGGTGGACAAGACCCTCTTCATCAGGGAAGCAAAGGGTGATATCCTTATTGTCCAAATTTATGTTGATGATATTATTTTTGGTTCAACTAACTTGTAGCTTGTAGAGGATTTCAAGTATACCATGAGCCTCAAGTTCAGCATGAGCATGATTGGTGAGCTCAAGTACTTCCTCGGACTTCAAGTGAACCAACTGGAAAATGGCATTGAAATACATCAAAAAATACATCAAAGAGCTCCTCAAGAAATATCAAATGGAAGGTAGCAAACCATGTCCTACACCACTCTCAACCACTACAAAACCGGATAAAGATCTTATGGCTGAGAAGGTGGACCAAACTATGTATAGAGGTATGGTTGGCTCCCTTATGTATTTAACTGCTTCAAGACCTGATATTGTCTTTGCTGTTAGTGTTTGTGCTCGCTCTCAGTCAGACCCTCGCGCTTCTCACCTAACTCATGTTAAGCGCATCCTCAGATATCTTAAGAGGTCTAATGATTATGCCTTTGGTACTCCAAAGGAGGCGGTCTTTCTCTTGTTGGTTACACCGATGCAGATTATGCAGGTTATTTAGCAGACCATAAGAGCACAAGTGGGATGGCACAGTTCTTTGGACCATGTCTCGTATCGTGGGGATCCAAGAAGCAGAACTGTATTGCGCTTTCAACGACAGAAGCAGAGTACATAGCCGCAGCGCAATGTTGTGCTCAAGTACTGTGGATAAAGCAACAACTCGTTGACTACATTATTAATCTGGACACTATTACTATCTATTGTGATAATACCAACGCGATATGTGTGTCAAAGAACCCAGTACATCACACACGAACTAAGCACATTGATGTATGTCACCACTTTCTACGTGATCATGTGGAGCGCAAGAACATCGAGCTTACTCATGTATCTTCAGAAGGGAAAATAGTGTATATTTTTACTAAAGCGCTTAATCGACAGGTCTTCTTAAACCTTCGGGTTCAGCTTGGCCTTATGCGACTCCATTAGCTTTGAGGCAATGGCCCTGTAAGTATTTCCCTATTTGACTAGAATTAGCGAGCTTAGTATCAAGGTACGAACTATGGTAGCTTGCTCTTGATAGATTTGATTCATTCATGCTTTATGGTTGATCATTAAAATGAATTAGTACTGAAGTTATCTCACTTGCTTAGCTCAATTTGATATAATCTTAGTCATTTGCATGCTCTTCTTTGCAAAAACTTGACAATGGTGATCGTCTTCTACCCATATTACATGCCTAAGAAATGATCCATTGCATAGATGTCCTAAGCCTGACTAGATGTAACGCTTCTCTCGTCCTTTGAACTCCACATTAGAGAAGTATTCATTTGGGGACATAAAGCTCAATTACCCTATTATATATATATGAACATACGTCCACATCAACTTGAGTGATTGAATGCTCTAATGTCCTCAATATGAAATGTGCATCTTCATGTTCATTAATTTCTTTACATTGTGGTTAGTAAGTTGAACTGGACATCACGCATTTGCATCTATTCGCCTCAATCAGTTTTTAAGCTTCATCAGATTTTATGGTCAGAGGTGTTTTTGGTTGAGTTTCTTCTCCTCACGAGCTTCTGTGGTGAGCTTCACAGCGCATTGTCTAGTATATCTACAGGGATTTTTGAGGTTGCTTAATCGGAGAGGTAATGGCTAGTTGCATCCAACTATTTGATTTTGAGAGGTAACGACTCTCTGCAGAAATGTAGCCGTTGGTGATTGAACAGCGCGTCCCATCCTACATTCTTATTGGACCGTTGCACCGTTCATTGCCTACCGTCCGTTTTTGAATCTGGAGCATTACATTCTTCGGTTGAGATTGAGTTTCAAGCGCTATAAATACCGGGTAAATACAATCCCTTCCTTTACCCTATTTTTATCCTTGCCTCTCTCTCTGTTAAACTCCGAATCCTCTCTCTTCTTCAATCCCTCTCACACTTTAGCCATGGAAAACCTAAACCTAGTTGCTCTTGACCCAGTAACCAGGGTGCAGGTTGAGTCTTTAATCAAAGCTCAATCTTCGTCTTCGTTCTCTACATCTCCTCAAACCCACTCACCACAGAACATTGCTCCTCCACTTGAAGCTTTTCATCCAATGACCCACCGCCAACCACTGATGAACCACTCCACACCACAGAAAATCCTATCTCCTCAAAACAGCCTACCCCTGACCTTGCCCTCACGGCAGAAGACCTTGAGCTTGCCGGGTATGACGCTGATCAGGTCTCCAAAGTTATCTCAGACCTTGAGAAGGAGACAGATCGTGCACCAACAGATCTTCCTGCTTTCGAGAAGCCCCTTTCTACACCAGTAAAAGGCAAAGGTGTGCTTACAATCGATACGCCTTCCAAGTTAGGCATTTCTGGTCTTGTCTCGTCAGAGCATTTAATCGCTAGCTCCCCTCCGATTCCGACGACGACGATTTCCATATTGAGGTACGTCCTGATGCCTAGTCTCCTCTACAGCTCTCTTCTCAGCGCCCTGACCGCCAGAGCGACCTGTTTCATCGCCATGGTCGAAAGAGGAAAGTGCCAGTGATTGAACAAGTTGAGTCGTCTGACGGCTCAGAGCATGATTCACCCCCTCCAGAAGCTGTTCCCGAAAAAGGAGCTTCTACCAGAGCCAAGCGCGCCAAAGTGATCAGCCCCAACGATTTCCTCCAATTCCAACAGGTATCGCTAAACGATCGTTTCTTTACCCAGAGATAGTCAACCAGGATTTGCTGGTCGAGCTTCAAGATTCGTCCCACATCAAGTGCTTCTCTGGATGGCTGAACATGCAAGGGTGGGATAAGCTGGAGACAGAGCCAGCTCATTGCAACGATTCAATGGTGTATCAGTTCTACGCGACGATGGAATCGCATGTGGCCAACCCGGAGTATGCTCAGGTATGGTTCAGTTGGTGTGGAAACTCTAAGGAAACATTCTTAGTTAAAGACCTGGCGAAGGCAATTGGGATCACTGGACAGTCCAACGGGTTTGGGAGGTTGTATAAGAAGAACTGGCCTGCCGGAGCCAAGCAGCTGAAAGAGGTTGTGTTTGGTCCGAATGTTCCCAAGCACGCTCTCACTATTGATCATCTGAAGCCTAGCCAACGTATTCTTCAACACTTCATCATTACAAATATCACTCCAAGGGATTACGACAGGGAAAAGGTCACAATCACTGATTGTTGTATCATGGCAGCCGTCATCTCAAACCAGGTGGTTAACATGGCGCAACTAATGATGAGCCACCTTGTTTTGTGCCGCACAATGACTTCTGGCCCCCTTCCATTCCCACATATTATTTGTAAGATGTTGAAGGATGACGGGTTATGTGATCGTGCTTTGCAAGAATAGGATTGCTCTACCTTCCTCACAACCGACAAGATCTACGCTATTCTGATTCCTAAGCCTGAGGGTGCTCCATCAAGCTCGCGCTCTGAGCACAGTCCACGCGCTCCAACAGTTGCTACTACTTCAGATATCTCGTGGCTTGTTACCGATATTAAAGCGCATCAAGCAGCAAGTTGAGAAACAGTTGGGCGAGTTGATTGAGCAGGTTTCGAAGGTTGTTTCTCTGGTTCAGTCTAAGTTCGAGGCTGAGGAAAGGCGTTAGGTGTTGATGTTTTGTGATGGTTGCGCTTTTCTAAAGCGCTTTTGCTGATTTCTTACTTTCTCTCTACTTTGTTTAAGATGTTTGTGAACTAGTCTCCTAGGTTGCCTCACCTGCTTTTGTGCCAGTTACTTAATATGATTAATGCCAGTATGCTTTGATTTTTATATCTCTGAGAGCTTTGCTGACCTGATTCTTTGGTACTTCAGTTGCTTTCTGTTTGCTATCTTGCATTATTTGACTTCTTAGCTAGAAAGCGCAACCTCCTATCTTTCTTACCGTATGACTATGCTTTTGATTTTTTCGATGATGTCAAAAGGGGGGAGAAAATAGGTACATCCTTCTTTGATTAAGGGGGAAGTTTGAGATCTTTCTTGAACTTAGGGAGAATTTGAAATTTGTTGGTAAAGTACTTGGTAAGGTACTTCGACCTATTTCCTAATCTGTGTATATGATTAACTTGTTGTTTATTGTCTTCATTTTGATCAATATTGAAAGTTTATGAGCTTACCTGTTATAAGTTTGTCATCATCAAAAAGGGGGAAATTGTTAGTTGAGCTTTGGTAGTCATATTAAAGCTCAATGTATTTCTCTTTGTTTTGATTATAACAAACTAATCTATCTAATCTCTTAGTGTTTCTAAGCTTCCCAGGTTAGTGTCATATCTGTTGGGATGCGCTTCGACTGTCCTCAGTCGCGCTTAACACCAAGCGAAAAAAGCAAGTTTCGCAAGAGGTGTTGAATAATCCCATTCAAGTCAGGAAGTGAGAGTGATCGAGCTTCTAAGGCGTAGAAGACACGCTTGAATGAAGTTGAAGAAATGTTGATCACGAGGTTCCACTGTAGCACAGGGTGCACACCGTCGCAGAAGAAAACTGCTGAAATGCAAGGGAAGGTTGGTGAGCGGGAGAATTCAAGTTGCGTGCACAAGAGGTGTGAGAAGAACTTGAATGTCTTTGAGACGCATATCCAGGGATCGCCAGCGTGGAGGAGTTAGTTAGCGCAGTGGACACGGATTGCTGATGTGGCGTGGATCAACAAGTTGAAGAAAAAAACCAAATTAATCCAAGCCGTTGATTATCTCTAGCAATTTGATCAAGGTGCACAGATTGATGAGGTGGCAGCTTGCTAAGTCCAAGTTTGTTATACGAAATTAAGTGTGGGTTGTATCTTAAGTTTTGTGTATAAATAGTGGACTGTAGCATTCGCTCTAGGTATTACAAAGTGAGGAATTCAGAGAGAACCTAGGAGAGCTTGACTCATTTGTAATCGAGAGTGTAGTGCCATTGTTCTAGAGCTGAATTGAGAGTGTTGTAAGAAGAGAGTTTATGAGTGAGCTTCGAGAGTTGAAGCTAGAGTTGTAACCTTCTTCTATCAATACAAAGTAGTGGTGAGTTTTATCCCGAGTCAATTAGTGACTTAGGGTTCTCACCGTTTGATAACTCTTTGTGTGCAAATCGAAGTGCGCTTTAAACACTTAAAGCGCGCTTTATTGTTGTCTGACCTCTTCCGTACTTAAGAACATTAGTAAATCGATTACTAAGTGTTCTACAAAGGTCAAGCGCATCTCTAAGAATAAAAGCGCAATTATATACTTGGAGAAGCGCATCTAAAGCTTAATGAACTTTAGAGACATTGAACAATAGCTGCATAAATACGAACCTACAACAATGATAAGAGCGCAAATGAAAAGTATGCTAGGGTGATTTCTGAGAAGATAAATTCTTTAAGGGCTAATAACGATATTGACGATGCTTTAGACATTGGTCCCACACCATTAACTAGAGACGATTGTTGCTTTTGGTGTTATACAAGTCGAGAAGAGAAGGAAATCCCCTGATTCAACTAAGTATGGGGGAGATGGCAGATTCACAGAAGAGAAGGAGCCAAACGGTATAAGGTTAGAACCTTTCCATTCTCGGCTTAATAATGAGACTCATGAGAGTTGGGAGCCAAAGGAGCCCGATGAAAATATCTGATTAAGAGCCAATATCCTGTGCAATGACGATACAAAGACACTGACCGGGAGGCAATCCGGGAAAATGGCTGATAATGTGCATGATAACAATGATAAGAGTGCAAATGAAAAGTATGCTAGGGTGTTTTCTTCTTCATTTTATCTTGACTATTTTAGTTATAGACTAACTTGCAGGTATTTGGAAGACGTCACACGTTCCCGCAAACTCAACCCACGGTACGTATCCTTAACTTTGTGAGAGAGCAAAAAAAAGAAGAAGAAAAAAGAAAAATATGGAGTAGAAAAAATAGAGTGGAAAAAAAGAAAATATATATTAGAAAATAGAAAAGCAAAAAGTAAAAACAAAATAGAAAGATGCATGAAGGCACATAATCATTTTACCGTTTCACCATCACTTCCACCATCTTTTTGCTTCCTTTTCCATATCTAATGTCATCGCCTCCACCGTTTTACACCATTTCTAGCGCTAACGTCATCCCACGACCATTTATTTTTTCCATGTCACCGTATTTTAGTTCTTTATCACAAATTCTAGTGTCAAACCATCACCCACCAATTCACAGTTCGAGAGAGGTGCAGGTTTCATACTGAACATGCATTAATGTGTTCCTTGAGTACAGAGGAGTTTTTTCAACAGATGCCACACAACTCCCCAAGGCCCAAAAATGCGACTCACACCTCGAATTTTGTCCAGTGTCTTATTTTTTTGGGTATTCTTCGATAAATCTGGCACTTAGTCACTTTTTCCACTTCTAACACCCCTTTTTGTAGATGTTTTGTTTCTATTTAGTCTTATATCTATATTGAGGACAATGCATAATTTAAGTATGGTGGAGGGATAGTTCATCATTGTACATTATTCACTAGATTTTTTATTGTTTTCTTGAGTGAGCATTTGAATTCACAACTAGGATTATTTTTGTTAGAGTCTATTGAGACGGTAAATATTGCATTTGTTTTGAAAAAAATAAAAACATAAATTATTGAAAAAGCCATAAAAAGAAAAAGGAAATCAAAATTCTGAGATGTTTTGAAAACCCTTCAAAATGATTCATGCAATGAGCAGGTAACCTAGACCAATTTATACTAGTGTAATATGAGGTTATGACAGATGTGAATATGTGAGCGTAAAAAAAGAAGAGTGGCTAGGTGAAATCCTGATAAGGCATCTAGGCAAAATGAGAGAAAGAAAAAAGAGTGATCTATAATTTTCTTCATTTTGCCAAAGGTGACATAAGAAGAGAAGATACGACGAGTTTGTGATTAGCTACTCATGAGCTTTAGAGTTAGGGTATGGGCCGGTAATTATTGTTATATCCAAATTATTCTTAGTTTTGATTGTCTATGGAATTATGATAACTAGTTGTGAGATAGTGCGAGTCATGTTTTCTTGTACTTTATTGAGGCCTTTGGCATTATGATATTTACAGTGAGTTTGTTTTAGGTTACTCGGGACGAGTAAAGATTTTTTATGGGGGAATTTGATGTAAGTTATTTATGATGGTTCAATCTGCACTATTTAGCACATATGTATATGAGTTTTGAGAGGTATTAATGGAGAAGTAATAATCCAGACTCGGGCATCGAGAAATGTGTATTTGAGGGTTTTTAAATATGTTTTAGATACTATTGGAGAGAAAACTAGAAGAACTGAAATGAAGAAATAAGTCATCAAGTCAGATGGCAATGTTGCAAAATAGATGCTGAATTTGGAGTTCCACTATGCAAAAATGGAGTCCCACTAACGAGCACGCGAGACGCGTGTCATTATGCTCAGTGAAAGTAATAATTCCTAACTAGCTACCCTAACTTAGTAAAGTGACAAGCAAGGGACGAATCCCACATGGAGTCAGCTTATCAATTCTTGTATATTCAATGTGATCAACATAATAGTAACCAAAGGGGGAATGCAATGCAACTAAACTAACTTGATTATAGAGTAATAATGGGAAAACACTTCATTCAACAAGTATTCACAAAACGGATAGATTGGTGGATCATTGACTCCTAATGACAGTCGAGTTCACCTTACAATTCATATTATGTGGTTGTCCTAATCACTGTTTTTGTATAGCTAATAGTCCAACTAGTCCTAATAATCCTTTCTCAACTAAACTGAAACTATCAAGATTTAATAATCAAGCAACAATGAACTTAGGAATAGATAGGTGCATGTAGTACCATTGACTTCAGTCGGTATTTAACACATAGTCAACTATCTCCACAATAACAATCCCAACTAAGTCATGCATTGATTTGTTACACAAAGATAGGACCTTCCAACTTGGACAAGTACAACCCTAGCAATATGAATAGATCTAATCAACCTAGGTAACTAAGATAGAAAGATAAATTAACTTCAATGAACAATTAAGTGCAAGAGAGATGAAACAATCCGAACATGAATAAGAACCAAAGTAGAAGTCTTACAACCGAATTATCCAAAGGCTTCAACTTGTTGAACAAAGCAAAGGAGATTACTTTGACATAGTTCTCTCAACAACGTAAATTAATCTAAGATGGAATGTTGGATCAGGAAGACAAGATCCTAGAAACCCTATTTATTCTCCTAAAACATAAAGAAACTAATACTAAAAAGCCCAACCTGAAGCTCCATCATAGGAGGAAAGAGGCCCAAAGTGAATTCCAGAAGAAAAGGCTCTCGGTGCTCCCGACCCAACACAGGCGTGGTCGGGCCCATGAAGGCGTTGTCGCGCCTATGCAGATTCGGCCAACATTGCTCATGGACAGTGGCTCGGTCATGCCACCTAGGGAGCGGTCATTCCCTAGGCTATGTGGCTTGGCGCAACTGCGTATTCTCCCGCGTGGTCACTTATTCGTCCCTTTAGGCAATCTTCTCTATCTCTTATCTCTAATGTCTGTAATCCTCATGAATAACGCCTTTGCTATGTGAGGCCTAAATTACAGTAATATGCTCCACAACATTGCCAAATCACCTATAAATGATGCTAACAACCACTGGATGAGCTATTCAATATATCACCTATAAAATACCCCCACACTTATACCTTTCTCGTCCTCGATCAAGCTGCAATGAATGCACTCCTCCATTATGCACGACAGTCTCAGTGAGTATGGAAAAACTTGACAACAATGGTCGTCAATCAACAGCTCAGCTCCAAATTACATGCAATCATCAAAGCACGGGCGTAGACTCCGACTCTACCAAAACTCTATAAAAGCAAAACAATGAAAGACTCAAAAGACTCTAAATAACTCTAAACTTAACCCAACATGGATGACATCAACAATTCCCCAAACTTGAACTATGTTTATAAAATAGGCAAAAGTTGTCTCTATCCAAGTGACGTATAAAGGACAATAACGCAAGATCAAATAGATGACAATTTCTCTTCCTAACATGCTTCATAATCTATGATAAGATATCACGAACTCTAATACAATTAAAAGCCTAAAAACACAACTAAACTCAATCAATACCACATAGACTTTTGTTGATTCTTTTCATCCTATTCACTTATTCATGTAGTTTCTTCTTTTAAAACCATTATTTTAGGTATCAGACACGTCCGTTTTACGGTCCGGGCCAACTAATGAAACTCTTTACTTAGCCATAGAGGATCGAACCCGGGGTGATCTTTCACACCACGGAGATCGCGTGCTCTTCCGACTTATTGCTAGGAATTCACCCATCTTTTATACCCTTTTATGCATTTTGTAATTGAAAAGATGGAATCAAAATAATATGAACAACATGATAGAACTAGAGATGAGATGGTAAAAATGCATATCTTAGTATTGGTCCTAATGCATCCTAATCCTAATCCACATGCTCAAGTCATAGTCCTCAATTTGATCAATCATATAATCATCATAACACAGTTGTAATATCAACATCTAAAGCATATTAAAAAGATTCAAAATCAATGCACCATTATAAGAATCCACAAAACACCAAATAGGGGGAAAAATATGATTACCGACTCACAAAATTCAAAATAGACTCAAAAATTAAAAAACGAACGCAAATAGCAAACATAATGAAATAATTCCCTCCCCCACACTTGAAGTACACAATGTCCCTATTGTGAAATAAAGAACAAAGATAAGAGACGGGTGGAAGTGGAAAATACTTCATTTCTCGGGTTGCCTCTCGAACAGTGCGTTGGTTAAATTCGTAGGCTCGACTTCTAGCTCTTAACTATCCGGCACTCGTCCCCTCAAGGTCAAACTCATCCTTCCTCACATTGTACGACTTGATACCTTGTCTTTTCCTTACTCTCTTATCGCACCAACCCTTCTTCTTTGTCTTGAAGTGTCCTGGATGCGATACCATATGTTGGACCTTTAGCTTATTCTTCCTTTTTACCATGTGTGGCCCCTTCAAGAGTTTAGCAAAACAAGGAAGTGGTGCTCGAGGTTTCAAAGTCCCGAGTGGTGGAAGGTTTGGACGCACGTAGTTGTGTTGGCTTAGCTCGAGATCACCACTCGGATCAACTATCTCTCCTTCCTCATCGAGTGGTCGGCCTGGATCATCCTCGTCATTGTTCAGCTGCAAGGAGAAACCCTTGTTGAAGGTAGTAGGGGCGGATGCACGTGGGCTCACACGTCTGCAAAGAGGAGGGCGCGGGCGCGCAGGTAAGTAGCACGGTCGCGCATGGCATCAGGCGGCTCGGCGTGGTCGTGCGTTGGAGGGCGCGTTCACACCTTGGATTCTAGAAATAAGACCATAAACACGCGGTAGAGCGATCCCCTTGCACGGTCACGCGCGACTGCATAAGGGGTTGCATGGTCGCGCATTTCTAGGGAGCAATCACGCCCTTCTTCAGTATCGTGGGCACGGTCGTGCAGCTCGGGGGCTCGGGCGCACGACTCTGTTGGTTCTTCAACTTCAAACTCTTCTTAGTCAATTGGCATATCATTCGAGCTTTGACCACTTCTTAATGTCATAGCATTGACATTCATAATGCTCGGATTAACTATGGTTTGAGGCTAAAATGCATTAGATTGATTTTGCACCAGAGTAGATACTGCCTGCATCATTTGCTCAATCTGCACCTCCATGTACTTGATGCTTGCTTGTGTATTCATTTCCATTTTCTTGATGCTTGCTTCAATAGTGATTTCCATGTTCTCGATGCATGCCTTCATAGTCTGGGTACGAGTTTTGAAATGCTCAGTCAAATTGTTCATCATCTTTGTAGTAGATGCGTTTATTTTACAGGGCCTCCACAACTGTTGTTGCTCCCAGTGGGGATAATCTCTATACCTCGTGTTGTAGTTATACCGGTATTGCCATACCAAGGGCGTGGATTTCCATATCCACCAGCAACATTAACCTTATCAACTTGATTCTTTTGAAGCTCAACAACCAACTCTTTGATTTCATCTAGATCCTCAACAATCATCTTCCATTATCCTTCCATATCTCCTGTAAGCTCAGAAAATAAACCAATCAGTAGAACGGGTGTTGACCATACAATGGTGAGCACCAAAGTCAATCAACCCAAAAAACAGAAGAAAGGAATGTTTGACTCCCCGGAAACGGCGTCAAATTTGACGAGCGCGCGAGACGCATGTCGTTATGCTCGGTCAAAGTAATAATTCTTAACTAGCTACCATACCTTAGTAAAGTGGCAAGCAAGAGCCGAATCCCACATGGAGTCGGCTTATTAATTCTTGTGTATTAAGTGTGATCAACTTAATAGTAACCAAAGGGGAATGGAATGCAACTAAACTAACTTGATAATGCAATCCTGGTCGAGGAAAACGTGAAACGACCCCGACCATGACGTCCTCCTTGGACGAATACTTAGTCTATATAGTTATTAAGTATTCTATTATTAATTTGCATTCTCATTTTTATGCATTCTCTGTTTTGGGTGTGTGTTTTCTTATGCTGAAGAGGACCGGCCCATTAGTTAGAATATGCCCAAGCTCATTAGGGTTTTAGAAGATTTTCTTCGGCTATATATAGCCTTCTTGTATTTCCTTTACAATCACGTTGAATGCAAATTAGAAGTTGAGTTATCTCCTCTTTTGCATCAGCGCCACCCGGACCGGGCTCGCACCTAAACAAGCCACTCTCTTGTTTTCCTCAAACACTTCTCAAACACTTAAACACAAATCAATGACCCGGTAACATGCTCGATCTAGATCCGCATCGAGACAAATCGACATCTGAGTTGTGTTCGTATCAACTGGTATCAGATCGCTAGCTGATTGAGCCACTAAAGTCGTCTTCACCATCGTCTACCTCAGGTCGCACCAATGAGGCTTGCCTCCCTCTCCAACCCGAATCACCATTCTGCCTACAGATACCATCAAATCACCGTACTCCAAAACAAAAACAAAAAAAATGTTGATGCACGTTACCATCTTCATCATTGAGAGTTATTCATCACCATCCGTCAACGGTCTTCATAGTTCATCATCACCATCAAACAGAGTTTGTCCCCCTTGAACCAGATTCACACCATCATCATCCTCCTTCATCGATGAACTTGAGATTGGTTAACGTCATCTTCATCGATTTGTCCTTCCCGCGATACAGTTAGCGCTTGAATCACCTCCTATCTTTGATGATTA